>NW_006412252.1:0-2776 GCF_000296735.1 Chrysochloris asiatica
GGGGAGAGAATGGTCTAAAATCAGGAAAGTTGTGTGCCAGAGTTGTATTATTGTATACTTATTCAATCTGTATACTGAACAAATAATCTGAGAAGCTTGATTATGTGAAGAAAAACGTGGCATCAGGATTGGAGGAAGACTCATTAACAACCTATGATGTGCAGATGATACAACCTTGCTTGTACTGGGAGCGAAGAGGGCTTACTGATGAAGTTCGAAGACCTGTGGTATGGATTGTACTTCAATGTAAAGAAAACAAAACTCCTCACAACTGGACCAGTAAATAACATCATGATAAATGGATAAAAGATTGAAGTTGTCAAAGACTTCATTTTGTTTGGATCCATAGTCAACACTCATGGAAACAGCACTCAAGAAATCAAATGACGTATTGCACTAGACATATCTTCAGCACAAGACCTTTTCTTTAAAATGTCCAAGAGCAAAGAAACCAGTTTGAGGACTAAAGTGTACTTGAGCCAAGCTATCTTATTTCTAATAGCCCCGTATGCATGTGCAAGTTGTTTATGAGTAAGGAAGAATTGATGCATTTGAGTTATAGTGTTGGAGAAAAATATTAAAAGTAACATGGACTGCCAGAAAACCAAACAAATTTGTGTTGGAAGAAGGACAGAGTGCTTCTTAAAAGTTAGGATGACAAGACTTTTTTTTCTTATACTTCAGACATAATATCAGGATGGACCAGTCCTTGGAAAACCCATCATGCTTGGTAAAGTGTAGGGTCAGCAAAAAGAGGAAGACCTTCAGTGAGATGGGTTGGCACAGTGGCAGCAATAATTGGCTCAAGCATAACAACAGTTATAAGGATGGCATAAGACCAGGCATTGTTTTGTTGTGCCTAGGGTTACTGTGCGTTGGAACCAACTCTGACCCCTAACAACAACAACAACAACAACAACAACAAAGCTTATTTCTCAACATAAACTCCATCAAGGTCAAGACACTGTTTTGTCTTCCGTTAGGTGCTGCCAAGTCATTTTTTTTTGTCTCCCCTTCAAGTGTCTATTTTACAATGGTATGCAAGGGAAACCAAGATTCAAAAGATAGCTAAGCATCTTAACATTATTTTCCCCCTTTTACCCATTCAAACCATGCCTCAATCCTTGTATCCCAGAGCCCTGTTGTTCCAAGGTTGTGCATACATCATTATTTACCTCTGTCCCACTTAGCCCATGCAAACCTGCCTGTTTTTCCATCCACCTGGTTCTTCTATTCCCCTTCCCCTTCTTGTGTTTTGCCCCCCTCCCAACACCGAAACTATCCTGTGTCTATTCCCTACCCTGTGCTCTACCTTCCCCTCACCCCACCCTCCATATCCCAGGAACCAGCAAAGAATTTCCCCCCTCTTTTAGTATGGGTTCTTTTCCTTAGTCTTTTACAATAGTGGTCCTATGCAGTATTTCTCCTTTTGTGACTGACTAATTTCACTCAACATAATGTCCAAGTGGCAGCCTCAATGGATTCAAGTGTGGCAACAGTAGTGAGGTTGGCCCAGGATTGGGTAGTGTTTTGTTCTGATGTGCATAAGGTCACTATGAGTTGGCACCAACTCTATGGCACCTAACAACAACAACAACAACTATGTCCTCAAGGTTCATCCATGTTATGTGGTGGCTTACAGCTTCCTTGTTGTTCTTCAAGGTAGCATACTGTTCCATTGTGTGTATGTACCACAGTTTGTTTAGCCATTCTTCAATAAGTCATTTTTATATTAAAAAAAAAAAAAGAACAACTTAAAAAAACACACAACTTTTTATTGTCAACCGAATGAAAGTTTACAGAGCAGATGATCAGTCCTACATCCAGCAAATTATACAATTCTTTTCATTAAAATACTGCAATCCCCTCCATGTACCATCAGTGAATAGTATTTACTTACACTCTTAACATTCCTCCCTATGAAGGCCAAGACATTTTTGTGAGCAATGGTGCTAGCCAATTAGTCCATGCCTAAAGAAGTGACAGATGAGTGGTGGTTCATCACTCCTACTTCCTAGTCTGTCTTCATCTGGAAGCTCATCTGAAACCTGTCCACCATGGGTGACCCTGCTGGTATTTAAAATACCTTGGCATAGCTTACAGAATCACAGCAACTCACAAGCCACCACAGTACGACAAACTGACAGACTTGACGGCACCTGACAACAACAACAACAAAGAAGTGAGGGTCTTGGGAATTTGGCCATGTCATTGCAGCCTTTTTTTTTTTTTTTTTTTACTTTATTGACTGAAGAAAAGTGGGTGACCTTTAAAGATTTTTCATTGTTGTCAGGTGCCACTGACTTGTTTCCAACTCATAGCAAATCTATATACAACCAAAACAGAACAAAACCCTGCCTGGTCCTGTGCCATCCTTACAATTGTTACAATTAATGTTGGAGTTCATTGTTGGTAATCCATCTTGTTGAGGACTTCATTTAGTGTTAGGGTTATGGTTAGCACTAGAGTTAATGTTAAGGTAGCGGTTGGGCTTGGATAGGAGTAAGACTTGGTCTAGTTTTAGTGTTAAACTTGTTATTAGGTGCCATCGAGTTGGCAGCGACTCACAGCGACCTTATGCACAGCAGAACAAAACACTGCCTGAAACCTTGGAACAACAGGGCTCTGGGATACAGGGATCTAGGTATAGCTTGAAGAGGGTAAATAATACTAAAATCCTTGACAGCCTTATGAATATTAGTGTCCCTTGCCTACTATTGTAAAATAGACACTGGAGTGGTATAGAAAGGAATGTTGGGAAACATGATTAGAGAAA
>NW_006412252.1:4201-8834 GCF_000296735.1 Chrysochloris asiatica
TATTCTCCTCCAACACCAAAACTCAAAGGCATCACTTCTTCTGTGGTCTTCCTTATTCACTGTCCAGCTTTCGCATGCATATGAAGTTATTGAAAACACTATGGCTTGAGTCAGGTGCACCTTAGTCCTCAAGCTGACATCTTTGCTCTTCAACACTTTAAAAGGGTCTTGTGCAGCAGACTTTCCTAATGCAATATGTCGTTTGATCTCTTGACTGCTGCTTCCATGAGTGTTGATAGTTGATCCAAGAAGAATGAAGTCCTTTCATTGTATTTATATTTAATTCATGATTGTAGGTCAGTGTGTCCTCAGGTACTCACGCCTCTCTCCTGGTGGATGTGATAGTAACTGGAAGTGTGAATGCAGTTCTCAGTTTGCTGTTTATGTAGAATAGTTCAGGGTGGGTTCACCCACCTCCAGAAGCAGGGGTGGTATGCCTAGTGCCCAACCCCAGGCAGAGCAGAAGCTGCAAAAGAGGGGGTGCCATATGTCACTGGATTGGCAAGGGAGAATCACCCCTCTTGCTGCCAACCTCCAGCCTTGTCCTGTGCCTTCAGGCCACTGTATCAACAGCTGTCTGCAAAATCTCAAGATGGCCACACCACTGCAGACCAGCTGGTAGTTCACCCATTTTTACCTGCTCCTGTTCAGCTTCTTCTTCCAGTCAGCACTCAATCCACCTCTCTGTCCTATCCTCTGAAGCCCAGGGTTCCAGGATCACCATCCATGTCTATTTCACTTGATCTCCCACAGTCTTGTTGCTTGGTCTGCTCAATGCAACTCTCTACACTGCCATCTTGTCCCAGAAGTGTCAGGGTCTTCTTCTTTTTTACTGACTTCAGAAAGAGGTCCATATGTGCAGCCATCTTCCACTGCAACTATTTGTGGACCTCTGTGTAGCCACACCTCTGCCAGCTAGGACCACCTCCTCCATCATTGTGACTTTCACTGGTGTCTTGTAGACAGTTTCCTGATGTCTCCTCAGTATTCTGGGCCCATAGACCTGGGCCAGATATTCCCCAGTTCACAGTGGATATGTTCTACTTTGCTAATGATTCCAGAAACATGATTGATATCAAGTGCCATTTGAAGATCACTCCAGACCAACAAAGCCATTTCCTTCAGCAAGTCTGCCAATAGCTGGTTCCCAGTAGAAGGCACTCACAACACCTGTGTATACATACTATAACAAGGGTGATTGTGGTGTGCCAGGCTTTCCCAGGAGGCTGCCTCCCCATAGGCCAGCTGTCAGTGAGCTAGTGGCAGAAATTAACGTCCCACAAAGGCAGGCATGTGGCAGTAGAAGCAGATGTTACCATAGGCCACTGATCTTTCTAGGAAAGGCTGCTGACCACAGTATGGAAGAGTGGACCTTTGTTGTTCACAGCTCCACGACTCTGGGTTTAGGTTTAGTCGTGGTGGAACACCTAACTCTGGCTATTTTTGTCCAGGGCCTTGCCAGGAGTCAGAGTGCTGTTTCCTTCCCTGTGATATGTCCTGTGTCTGCTTCTCGATAAAACAGGAACAACGTCTTAGAAACAAGAAAACCTATGATGTCCTTCTCCAGGGACTGGTCCCTCCCGAAAACATGTCCAAAGTATAAGAAGTGAAGTCTTGTCATGGTTCCCTCTAAAGAGCAATCTGATTGTACTTCATCCAAAACAGATTTGTTCATTCTTCTGGCAGCCCATGATATATATTCCATATTCATCAACACCATAATTCAAATGCATTGATTCTTCTTGAAGTGAGGATGGTAAGGCTTAGTCTTTCATACTTTGGACATGTTGTCAGGAGGAATCCGTTTTTGAAGAAGGACATCATTCTTAATCAAATGGAGGGTCAGCAAAGAAGAGGAAGACCTCCAAGGAGATGGATTGACAAAGTGGCAGCAACAGTGGACTCTAACATAGCAATTGTGAGGATGGTGCAGAATCAGGTCAGAAGTGACTCTATGGTACCTAACACCAGCAACAAACATTTCCCTAAGCATAATGGCCTCTAGGTTCATCCATGTTATAAGGTATTTCACAGAGTCATTGTTATTCTTCAGTGTTCCATAGTATTCCACTGTGTGTATGGAGTAACGTTTATTTATTCTTCCATTGATGGACATTTAGGTTGTGTACTTCTTTTTGCTATTTTAACATGAGCATGCATATATCCATTCATTTCACAACTCTTCTTTCTCTAAGAATTATACCAAGTAAAGGGATGGCTGGGTTCTAGGGAATACTTCTTTTTAACCTTCTAAAGAAGTGCCATGCTATTTTCCACAATGTTTACACCATTTTACAGTCCTGTAAGTAGTGTATAAGTGTTCCAATCTCTCCATTCTCTTGCCAGCATTTGCCGTTTTCTGTTTATTAGAGCTTTGTTATTAATTCTGGGGAGAGGTGATATCTCGTTTGGAATCACATCTCTCTAATGGCTAGTGATTATGAGCATTTCTTCATGTTTGTTGGCTGCCTGAATGTCTTCTTGGGTGAATGAAGTGTCTCTTTATATCCTCTGCCCATTTACAAATTGGATTATTTGTCTTTTTCTTGTGGAGATGTTAAAGTTTACTATATATTTTAGACATTAGTACTTTGTCTGATATGCCAAAAAGTTTTCCCGTCTATTGGTTCTCTTTTTATATCTTTGGTGAAATCTTTTGGTATTCCTGTTGTGTATTTATAAGTGCTGTTGAGTCAGTTCCAACTAATAGAGACGTTATGCACAACAGAACAAAACATTGCCCTGTCCTGCAGCGTCCTCCCAATTATGTTTGAGCCAATTATTGATGCCACTGTGTCATTCCATCTCCTTGGGAGTCTTCCTCTTTTTCGCTGACCTCTACTTTACCAAGTATGATGTCCTTCTACAGAAACTGGTCTCTCTTGACAACATGTCCAAAGCACTAGAGACTAATCCTTCCATGCTCGCTTCTAAGGAGCATCCTGGCTGTACTTATATCACAGATTTGTTTGTTTTTCCTGGAAGTCTGTGATATTTTCAAGAGGAGTCCTGGTATGGTGCTGTGGGTTAATGCACCAGATTACAAGGTCGGTGGTTCAAGCTCACCAGCTGCTCCTCGGAAACCCTATACAGGGTCGCTATGGGTCGGAACCAACTCGAAGGCACTTAACAACAACAACAACATGATGTTTTCAATGTTCTTCTTTAACACCGTAATTCAAATATATTGATTTTTCTATGGTCTTCCTTATTCACTGTCCAACTTTCTAATTCATATGAAGTAATTGAAAATATGATGGCTTGGGCCAGGCACACCTTAGTCCTTAAAGTGACATCTTTGCTCTTAAATTCTTTAAGGAGGTCTTGTGCAGTAGATTTGCTTAATGCAATACATTGTTTGATTTCTTAACTGCTGTTTCCATGAGCATTGATTGTGGATCCAAGCAAAATGAAGTCTTTGTCAACTTCAATCTTTTCTCCCTTTATTGTGATGCTTATTTATTGGTCCAGTTTTACGGATTTCATTTTCTTTACATTGAGGTACAATCCATCCTGAAGTAAGTAGTTCAAGTCCTTTATGGTTCTAGTTCACCACTCATCTGTCAGCTGGACATACTGCTTGTAGGTTGCCGTGATGCTGGAACCTATGCCACTGGTATCATAAATACCAGCAGGGTTACCCATGGTGGACAGGCTTCAGCTGAGCTTTCAGATGAAGACAGATTAGGAAGAAGTGGAGCTGATCTACTTCTGAATGTTTGTTGTTGTTGTTGTTGTGTGCCATCAGGTCGGTGCCAGCTCATAGTGACCCTGTATAGGCTTTCTGAGGAACTGCTTTTCTGTTCAAAGAACAAAACATCGGCCTCTTGGTCGATATACAGGTTCCTCGTGTACAATTTGTTCTGAAATACTCATTCTTCGTGATGTTATCCATAGTTATGATCCACACAGTTGAATGCCTATGCATAATCAATAAAACACAAGTTAACATCTTTCTGGTATTTTCTGCTTTCCACCAAGGTCCATTTGACATCAACAATGATATCAAATGGATCCAATCTTCTGTAGCTTTATTTTTTAGATGGATTCCTTACAAGCAGCGTATGGCTAAATTTTTTGATTTTGTATTTGAGACCGATAATCTTTTTCTTTAACTTGAAGCACTTAGTGCATTTACAATGATTGAAATTGCTTTTCTTTTTGGACATATTTCTGTTTTATTTTGTGGCTTCTATTTGCTTTCCTTGTTTCTTTCTTCTTCTTCTCTATTGATTTATTTTTCTTATTCTTTTTTCTTCTGCATTTTAAAATCAGTCATTACACTGGAAATTATGTATTCTGTTTTCTTTTTTTTTTCAGTTGTTACTGTTGTTGTTGTTGTTGTCAGGTGCCATCGAGTCGGAACTGACCCATAGCGACCCCATGCACAGCAGAATGAAACAATGTTCGATCCTGGGCCAACCTCACTATCGCTGCCACACTTGAGTCCATCAATGATGCCACCTGGCTGATTCATCTCGTTGGGGGTCTTCCTCTTTTTCTCTGACCCTCCACCCTACCCAGCAAGACATCCTTCTCCAGCAATTGTTTCCTCCGGACAATATGTCCAAAGTAGGAGAGACGAAGCTTAGCCATCCTGGCCTCCAAGGAGCACTCTGGCTGCACTTCTTCC
>NW_006412253.1:0-462 GCF_000296735.1 Chrysochloris asiatica
GCTAGGGCTAGGACTAGAGCTGTTACGGCTTTAGGGCTAGGGCTAGGGCTGTGAGGGATTTAGGGCTAGGTCTAGGACTAGGGTATTAGGGCAAGGGACTTAGGGCTAGGGCTGTTAGGCCATTAGGGCTAGGGCTAGAGCTAGTGCTGATAGGGCTTTAGGGCTAGGGCTAAGGCTAGGGCTAAGGCTTTAGGGCTAGTTTTAAGTCTAGTGCTTTAGGGCTAGTGTATAGCTGTTAGGCCAATAGGGCTAGGGCTAGGGCAGTTAGAGATTTAGGGCTAGGACTAGGGCTCTTATGGCTTTAGGGCTTTGTCTAGGGATAAGGATTTAGGGCTTGGGTTTTAGGGCTAGGTCTAAGGCTGTTAGTGCTTTAGGGCTAGAAATAGGGCTACAGCTGTTAGTGCTTTAGGGATTGGCCTAGGGCGAGCCTGTTAGGGCTTTAAGGCTAATGCTAGGTCTAGG
>NW_006412253.1:562-1095 GCF_000296735.1 Chrysochloris asiatica
TAGGGCTGTTAAGGCTTTAGGGCTAGGGCTAGGGCTAGGGCTAGGGCTCTAGGGCTAGGTCTAGGCCTAGGGCATTAGGGCAAGGGCTTTAGGGCTAGGGTATGGCTGTTAGGCCAGTAGGGCTAGGGCTAGGGCAGTTAGGGCTTTAGGGCTAGGGCTAAGGCTCTTAGGGTTTAGGGCTTGGTCTAGGGATAAGGATTTGCGGCTTGGGCTTTAGGGCTTGGTCTAGGCCTGTTAGTGCTTTATGGCTAGGGCTAGAGCTACAGCTGTTAGGATTTTAGGGATTTGCCTAGGGCTAGCCTGTTAGGGCTTTAATGCTCATGCTAGGTCTAGGGTTATTAGGTCTTTAGGGCTAGGTCTAGGGCCAGGGCTGTTAGTGCTTTAGTACTAGGGCTAGTGCTACAGCTGTTAGGGCTTTAGGGATAGACCTAGGGCTAGCCTGTTAGGCCTTTAGTGCGAATGCTAGGGCTGCCATGGTTTTAGGGCTAGGGTTAGAGCTAGTGCTTTTAGGGCTTTAGGGACAGGTCTAGGGC
>NW_006412253.1:2161-3839 GCF_000296735.1 Chrysochloris asiatica
TAGGGCTAGGGCTTATAGGGCTTTAAGTCAAAGGCTAGGGCTCTTCGGGCTTTAAGGTTAAGGCTAGGGCTAGGGCTAGGGCTTTATGGGTAGGGCTAGGGCTAGGGCATTAAGTCAAGGGCTTTAGGGCTAGTGCCAGTGCTGTTAGGGATTTAGGGCTAGGGCTAGGGCTTTTAGGGCTTTAGGGCTAGGACTAGGCCTGTTAGGTCTTTAGGGTAGGGCTTGGGCTATGGGTGTTAGGGCTTAAGGTCTAGGGCTATGGCGAGGCCTGTTAGGGCTTTAGGGCTAGGGCTAGTGCTAGGGCTTTTAGGGCTTTAGGGCTATGGCTATGGCTATGGCTATGGCTATGGCTATGGCTATGGCTATGGCTATGGCTATGGCTATGGCTATTAGGGCTTTAGGGCTAGGGCTAAGGCTACAGCTCTTAGGGCTTTAGTTATAGGGCTAGGGCCAGCCTGTTAGGGCTTTAAGGATAGTGCTAGTGCTAGGACTGTTAGGGCTTTAGGGCTAGGGCTAGGGCTGGAGCTAGGGCTAGGGACGATAGGGATTTAGGGCATGGGTTAGGGCTAGTACTTTACAGGATTTACGTCAAGGGCTAGGGCTCTTAGGGCTTTAAGGTTAAGGCTAGGGCTAGGGCTAGGCTTTAGGGCTATGTCTAGGGCTAGGGCATTAGTTCAAGCGCTTTGGGGCTAGTGCCAGTGCTGTTAGGGCTTTAGGGCTAGGGCTTGGGCTAGGGCATAAGGGCAAGGGCTTTGGGCAAGGGCTAGGGCTGTTAGACCATTAGGGCTAGGGCTAGGGCTGTTAGGGCTTCAGGGCCAGGGCTAGGGCTGTTAGGGCTTTAGGGCTACGACTAGTGTTGTTAGGGCTTTAGGGTTAGGGCTAGGCCTTTGGCTAGGTCTTTAGGGCTAGGGCTAGGGCAAGGGCATTACGCAAGTGCTTAAGGCCTAGGATTAGGGCTGTTAGGACATTTGGGCTAGGGCCAGGGCTGTTAGGACTTTATGGCTAGGCCTAGAGATAAGGCTTTAGGGCTAGGTCTAGGGCTAGGGTATTATGGCAAGGGCTTTAGGGCTAGGGCTATTAGGCCATTAGTGCTAGGGCTAGGGCTAGGGCTTTTAGGGTTTTAGGGCTAGGGCTAGGGCTAGGGCTAGGGCTAGCCCTAGGGCTAGTGCTAGGGCTTTAGGGCTAGGTCTAGGCCTAGGGCATTAGGGCGAGAGCTTTAGGGCTAGGGTATAATGTTAGGCCAGTAGGGCTAGGGCTAGGGCAGTTAGGGCTTTAGGGCTAGGGCTAGGGCTCTTAGGGTTTAGGGCTTGGTCTAGGGATAAGGATTTGGGGCTTTGGCTTTAGGGCTAGGTCTAGGGCTGTTAGTGCTTTAGGGCTAGGGCTAGGGCTACAGCTGTTAGAGCTTTAGGGATAGGCCCAGGGCTAGCCTGTTAGGTCTTTAGGTCTAAGGCTAGGTCTGCTATGGCTTTAGGGCTAGGGTTAGAACTAGTGCTTTTAGGGCTTTGGGGACAGGTCTAGGGCTTTAGGGCTAGGTCTAAGTCTAGGGCATTAGGTCAAGGGCTTTAGGGCTAGGGCCAGTGCTTTTAGGGCTTTAGGGCTAGGGCTTGGGCTACTGCTGTTAGGGCTTTAAGGCTAGGGCTAATGCTGTTAGCGCTTTAGTGCTAGGTCTAGGGCTGTT
>NW_006412253.1:5579-6881 GCF_000296735.1 Chrysochloris asiatica
GCTTTAGGGCTAGGGCTAGAGCTAGGGCTGTTAGGGCTTTAGGGCTTGGCTTAGGGCTGTTAGGACTTTAGGGCTTTAGGGTTAAGACTAGGGCTTTTACGGTTTTAGATCTAAGTCTAGGGCTAGGGCTGTTAGGGCTTTAGGGCTAGCGTAATGACTTGGGCTTATAGGGCTTTAATGCTAGGGCTACGGCTAGAGCTCTTCGGGCTTTAGGGCTAAGCTTAGGGCTAGGGCTTATAGGGCTTTAAGGCTAGGGATAGGGCTAGAGCTGTTAGGGCTTTAGGGCTAGGGCTAGAACTAGAGCTAGGGCTGTTAGGGCTTTAGGGATAAGGACAGTGCTAGGACTTTAGGGCTTAGGCTAGGTCTAGGGATTTAGGGTTAGGTCTCGGTCTAGGGCATTAGGACAAGGGCTTTAGGGCTAGGGCTAGAGCTATTAGGGCTGTAGGGCTACGGCTAGGGCTGTTAGGGATTTAGGGCTACGACTAAGGTTGTTAGGGCTTTAGGGTTAGGGCTACGGCTTACGCTAGGGCTTTAAGGCTAGGATTAGGGCTGTTAGGCCATTAGGGCTAGGGCTAGGGCTGTTAGGGCTTTAGATCTACGGCTAGGGCTCTTAGGGCTTTAAGGATAGGGTTAGGGGTAGGGCTGTTAGGCCTTTAAGGCTAAGGCCATGGCTAGGGCTGTTTGGACATTAGGACTAGGGCTTTTAGGGCTTTAGGCCTAGGAGGACTGTTAGGGCTTTAGGGCTAGTCTTAGGTCTGTTAGGGTTTTAGAGCTAGTGCTATACCTAGGGCTGTTAGGGCATTAGGGCTAGGTCTAAGGATTTTAGGGTTTTAGGGCTAGGGATAGGGATAGGGATAGGTATGTTAGGGCTTTAGTGCTTCGGTTAGGGCTAGGGCTTATAGGGCTTAAGGGCTAGGGTTAGGACTGGAGCTGTTAGGGCTTTAGGGCTAAGGACAGGGCTAGTACTTAAGGGCTACGTTTAGGGCTAGGGCTAGGGGCTTGGGTATTGGGGGAAGGGCTTTAGGGCTAGGGCTAGGGCAAGGGATGATAGGGCTTTAGGGCTAGAGCTAGGGCTAGAACTTTTAGGACTTTAGGGCTAGGGTTAGGACTAGAGCTGTTAGGGCATTAGGGCTAGGGCTAGGGCTAGGGCTGTTAGGGCTTTAGGGCTAGGCCTAGGGATAAGGTTTTATGGCTAGGTCTAGGGCTAGGGTATTTGGGCAAGGGCTTTAGGGCTAGGGCTGTTTGGTCATTAGGGCTAGGGCTTGGGATAGGGCTGTTAGGGCTTTAGGGCTAGGGCTAGGG
>NW_006412253.1:10276-10798 GCF_000296735.1 Chrysochloris asiatica
TAGGGATAGGGCAAGGGATGTTAGGGCTTTAGGGCTAGAGGTAGGGCTAGAACTTTTAGGACTTAAGGCTAGGGTTAGGACTAGAGCTGTTAGGGCTTTAGGTCTAGAGCTAGGGCTGTTAGGGCTTTAGGGCTAGGCCTAGGGATAAGGCTTTAGGGCTAGGTCTATGGCTAGCGTATTAGGGCAAGGGCTTTAGGGCTAGGTCTGTTACCCCATTAGGGCTAGGGCTAGGGCTAGGGCTGTTAAGGCTTTAGGGCTTTAGGGCTAGGGCTAGTGCTAGAGCTCTTGGGCTAGATCTAGGCCTCGGACATTAGGGCAAGGGCTTTAGGGGTATGATATGGCTGTTAGGCCAGTTGGGCTAGGGCTAGGGCACTTAGGGTTTAGGGCTTGGTCTAGGGATAAGGATTTGTGGCTTGGGATTTAGGGCTGGGTTTAGGGCTGTTAGTGCTTTAGGGCTAGGGCTAGGGCTACAGCTAATAGGGATTTAGGGATTGGCCTAGGGCTAGCCTGTTAGGGCTTTAA
>NW_006412254.1:0-1614 GCF_000296735.1 Chrysochloris asiatica
GACTAGAAAGCAATGGATTTCTTGCTTCTGCCACAAATTCCCCCAGCTGTAAGCCTTCCAACCTTGTAAATATTCCTTTGTGTATGGTTCAGAGTTCTGGGACCATCCCCTGAGCCTGCTTGGTCAGGTATTCTGTGTTGTTGCTGGCGGAACTCTTTACAACACTTCCACCCCATCTGCCATCTTGTTTGTTCTCTCTTCTTGGCCTTGTTTTGACTGATGATCTTGACCTTCTGTATCTTTTCTCACAAAGGTAGTTTGATTCCTGTGTATTACACCTGGTGAAATTTACATGTATAGTTGCCATTTATGTTGTTGAGTAAAAGCATTTGCAATGACAAAGTCGTTGGTTTTGTAAAATTCTGTCATTTGAACTCCAGCATCATTTCTATCACCAAGGCCGTATTTTGCAACTATTGATCTTTGTATCCAAATTTTACATTTCAATCACCAATAATTACCAATGTATCTTGATTACATGTTTGAACAATTTAAACTGAAGAAGTTGATTGAATTCTTCAGTTTCATCATCATTGACTTTAGTTGTCTATGTCTACATTTGAATAATGATGGCATTAACTGGTCTTCCTTTTAAGCATATGGGTATTATCCTATCACAGACAGCATTGCATTTCAAAAGAGATCTTGAAATCATCTTTTAGATAAATATAACACTATTTCTCTTGAATTGGTCATTCTCAGAATAGTAAATCATATGATTGTCTGATTTAAAATGGCCAATTCCAGTTCATTTCAGCTCATTAATGCCAATCATACGGATCTTTATGCATTCCATTTCATTTTTGACATCTTTCAATTTTCCTAGACTTATACTTTGTGCATTCCATGTTCTGATTTTTAATGATATTTGCAGCTGTTTCTTCTCATTTTGATTTGTATTC
The DNA here is from genome assembly GCF_000296735.1 of Chrysochloris asiatica. Classification (NCBI taxonomy): domain Eukaryota; kingdom Metazoa; phylum Chordata; class Mammalia; order Afrosoricida; family Chrysochloridae; genus Chrysochloris; species Chrysochloris asiatica. Next base: position 903 of record NW_006412254.1, read on the forward strand.
CATCAGCTAATGAAGGTCCTGAAAACTTTTCTTCATCCACTTTAATTTGAGAAGGCATCTCTTCTATAGCCATATTTTGAGTGCCTTGCAAAATGAAGGGTTCATCTTCTAGTACAATATTAGACAATGTTTTCCTGCGATGCATAAGGTGGTTGTTGTTGTTGAGTGCCATCGAGTTGGTTCCATCCCATAGCAACTGTGGCTAACCTTTCAGAAGTGGTCCACCTCTTCCTTCTTTTTTGTATATAGACATAAATATACATATAGAGACAAAGCTATAATAAGACAGGTAGATAGCTAGCTAGCTAGATGAAGATATAGTATTTTATCCATTAATATATTTGTCGTTTATTGTGATCTTTATTTTTTCCTTTAGATCATATCAGTTACATTTTCCTTTAGGCTGAAGCACTTTCTTCAGTATGTTTTATAATACAGATTTACTAATGATAAATTTTAATAGTTTTTGTTTACTTAAAAATGTGTTTGCTTCATGATTGTTTTTGAAGTGTAGATTTGCTGAATATAAAATTTTGTGTTAACAATTTTTTTCCCTTATGCCCATCAAAGGTACCATTCCTCTGTTGTTTCTGATGAAAAGTCATCTATCACTCTTTTTTTTTTTTAATTAAATGTTTTTATTTTGCATTGAGTGAAAGTTTACAGGGCACATCATCAGCTTCACATTCAACCATTCATATAGCTTGTTTCA
>NW_006412254.1:1886-6054 GCF_000296735.1 Chrysochloris asiatica
TAGGTAGCTAGAGTCTGATCCTCAGAGCCTATGGTTTGGACGGTCAACAACGCTTGGGCCCTCAGGGGCTTGGCCTCCTGACCGGGTCTGCACTGACATCTATCATTATTACTTGACTGCTTTCAAGATTTTTCTCTTTGGAGTTTAATAGTTTGTGTGTATATATATATATAGTATTAATTCTGCTTAGGGTCTTTTGAAATTTTTAGATCTGCAATTTGTATCTTTTAAAATTTCAGATCTTTCATAAAATTTAGAAAGCTTTTGGCTAATATTTCATCAACGATTTTTTCAGTATCAGTATTTCCATCTTCTTTTTCTGTGACACTTAACACTGTCCTACTGACCTCCAGTGTTCTATTCATTTTTCTTCGATTTTTTTTTCTCTACTCTTTCCACTGAATAGTTTCTTCAAATTTACTACCCCATTCTTCTATTGCTGTTAAGCTTATCCAGTGAGCTTTTCTTTATAGTTATTTATTTCAGCTCTAGAATTTCCATTTCATTCTTTTTTATAGTTTGTATTTCTCTGCTAAAGATTTCATATGTGTTCAATCATTATTCATATATTTTCTTTTAAGTCTCTGAACATATTTTACTAGCTGCTCTAAATAAAATTCTTCTTGGATAATTGCAATATCTGGGTCACCTCAGGGTATATTTCTATCGACTGCCTTTTTTAAAAAAGTGATGCTGCTTAGTTTCTTGACATGTTGGTGACTTTTGATTGAGTAATGAACATTATTTAAATGATATGTTGCAAAGACACTGGATTCTGTTATGATTTTCTGAAGAGTGTCTTTTGTTCTAAATCGAAATTAACTTGGATAGATTCAAACTCCTAGCTATCCCATATGGTGAGCAACAGCTACAATCTTTTCTCAGTTCTTTCAGATTCTAGCTGCTACTTTTTTTCCCTGGACTCCCTGACGCTTGCCAATTATTTTAAGTGTTTTTTGTACACAGGTGTTTGTGTTCACTTTGTCAGCCTTCTTTCCTACCAGGATTTCCCTCATATCTATTGGCTCCTTTATGAGCCTTAAATTCTTTTCATTGCCTTCAAGCTAAGAAGGGTTCAGATTTCTACTCTTCACAGAGATGGGGCATTATCTCAAGAAAACCATCGTAAATCTCACCAACATCATTTGATCTTTCAATGTTAGATTACCCTCCAGTGCCTGCATGCTTTTGGTCACTTCAAATAGTTCAAATGTTTGATTCGTTTTCTACTTACTCAGACTTTGTGTTATCTCTAGAAGAATAAGTCTTACAGAAGCTGGAACCTAGAGTCTATAAAATAATCAGTTTAGTATTTTCTTAGCATATGGATTTCAGTTTTAATTCATCTTAATGCTTTGAGTTCCACCAGACATTTTCTTAGGTCACTAGCTCTTTAGCTTGGCATAGGGAGATAATATTTACTGTGTAAATAATACTTACAATTATTGTATCAACACATTGGGTTCATTTTTTAAGTTTCATCTTCATGGTGATGTTGTTGCTATTGTTGTTAAGAATCAATTCCGACTCTTATTGACCCTGTATAGGGTTTCCAAGAAGCAGTTGGTGAGTTTGAACCACTGACCCTGCGGTCTAGTGCTTTATCTCACAGTGCCACACCAGGTCTCCCATCATGGTGGTACTTTAAGTTAAATAAAATATTTTAGTTTGTGTGTGCATATGTCAGGGTGGAGGCATTCTGAATACATAAACTTCTCTAAAAATTGAATAATTTATTTTTCTTTTCAAAAAAAGTCTGTAGTTGGTTTTTTTGACATCTTAGCAAGGTTGCAGTTAGAGTAGCTGCTCTCTGCACTTCATGATGCCACCCAATGGCAGCAAAAAGAGAGAGGGAGAGACTCCAGAAAGTCTGTCAAGAAAGACAAAGACCCAGTGACAGATATGGGGGCAGGCCAAAATGAAGTGGTCCAAAGGCCAAGTTCAGGACAAGCTCAGTAAGGAACTTTGTGTGACAAAGCCACACATGACAAGCTCTGAAAGGAAGTTTCCAATTATAAGCTTATAATGCCAGCTGTTGCCTTGAATAGGCTGCAGATTCGAGGTTCTCCGGGCATGGCAGTACTTCCGGAGCTTCTTAATAAGACTTATCAAGCTGGTTTCGAAACACAGAGCTCTAGAAATTTACACCAGAAACACCAAGGGTAGAGCTGCCTGAGCTGCTGGTGAAGATATGTGAACAGGACAAACTGTCACTTTGAAAAATAAAACTTTATTAAACCAGAAAAAGAAAGTTTATACTTACAGTATGCAGAGAAGCTTAAGCCTCTTATAATTCCTATTTCCTCAGATCTGAGCATCTTAAACAGTTTCTAAACATTATGTATGTGAGGTAATAGAAGAAAAAAGTATTTGTTTTCAAGGCATCGAAATGCTTAAAAAAAACAAAACAGTGATGTAATTTTGAATTAAAAAGAAACTGTATAGAAATCATGATGTATACATTGTAGCATTTTTTCCAGGGTCTTGTTCAAAGAATCTGGAAAGGAGTTTTAGAGAGTTTAAGAATATATTGTATGTCCAAACTGCAAACAGTATCAGATGTTGGAAACTAGAATTTGGGGTGACCAGTTAATGTAGCACATTCAGTTGGCAGACTGAAAGGCAATAAATATTGGGCTTTTAAAAGTGGCTTTGCATCTCAAACTAGTATTTCAAGAAAGCAGATATAGTAATAAAATTTCCATATGATTGCTCATTTTCACTAGCCAGCAGATGAGGTATGATTTATGCAAAAGGGATAAAGTATGATAGTGTATTTCTTTCTTTTTTAATAAAAGTTTTATTGTGAATTGTGTGATAGTTCACATGGGAGAACATTAGTTTTACATTCATTCTATCATACATCGCTTCATTGCCATAGCTACCATCCCGTCCATGCATCATCATCCAACCAAAGGGTATACCCTGCAAGCCTGTACACCCACCCCCTCATGGTCCTCAGAAAACAATCCCTTTCCCTCTCTAGATCTCAAGTCCCCAGTCACTCCAACTCTTCACGTCATCATCTCCACCTCCATCTCAGGCATCACTGCTTCTCTGGTTAGGGTCCTGCTCTCCACTCTTCTCCACTGATGGTCCCAGGGCCCTCCACTCCTAGACTGAAAAGTTAATCACTCCCCTCCTTGCTATAAAATGTCCACCTTTACATTTCCAACCCTCACAATCAGTCCTGATAACAATTATTCACTATTGCATCACAAGAGACCCATCTGCATTTCATTTCATCAGCCCTTCCTGGACAGGCTGGATACTATTCACTGGAGACTCTACCTTCCTCCACACCCTCTGGATCTAGGTTCCTTCTTGAAAGCTTGTAAGCCAGTCACTTCTTACCTTTGTATCCCTTCACTCATTTTGGGTAGTCAATGTCCAAGTTGCCCCTCCCTGTCTAGTCTTTGTGTGGAGGGGGTGGGAATAATTCTTGCAGGGATTTGTTTCCTCTTTTGAGCTACTGCATTTATAGGTGTAGGTCAAGTTTATCAAATTGTATCAGATAACACTTTTTTCCTCTTCTTTCTTCTTTGGGTTGAGCTCTGTTCATCCAGTCATTGAAGCCAAGTCAAGTGGGTATCATCTGCAAGTGTGGGTGTTCTTGCATCTGTCCGCCCTCTTCTTATCAGCTGGCTACTTCTCTCTCCATTCTAGTCCTCTGTGACTGTGTCATTGACTCTGAGCCCATGAGTCCCCAGGTCTTACCTCGCTACTGGCCAACCAGGTCTCCACTTGGGTTCACAGTAGTCTTCTGAACGATGTAGGGCTTAGCTCGCTGCTTCATTGATGTTCTTCGGTCACTTCCCCTTATGGGTGACATGCGTGCTTGCCAATCAGAGCGTGTATTTCCATTGCATCTTAGTCTTGGAAGAGGATTTGCACTGAGAGGACCTGACCACTTGCCTTGATGTCTCCTGGGCAAGCAACTTGCTTGTTCTTGTGGTAACAGTCAGTCTGCCTGTATTGTTTTGTATTTTTACTGTAGGTCTTTCTTTCAAGAAGTATCTTCTGGTTTTCTAGCTGCTCCAGGCTGGTCTGCTTGTCCTTTCAAGTGGAAAATTTCCTGTCTCTGAAGGTCTGGATGTGGTTCAGGCTTCCACCTATAGTCTTATGTAATGCAGAGGTTCCTCAGGAAACCTCCTTCACTGGACACATT
>NW_006412254.1:8294-8773 GCF_000296735.1 Chrysochloris asiatica
TATTTCATCCTTTGCATGGCTGTTGTAAATGGTATTGTTTTCCTAATGTCCTTTTCATTGCTATTGCTGTTGCTAAAGAGAAATCCAATTGATTTTTGTATGTTAATCTTATACCCTGCCACTTTGCTGAATCTTTCGATGAGGTCTAATAGTTTTTTTACTGAGTCTTTGGGGTTTTCTATGTATAGGATCATATAGTCTGCAAATAGGGAGAGTTTTACTTCTTCTTTACCAATTTGGATGCCTTTAATTTCTTTATCATGCTGTATAGCTCTGGCTAAAACTTCTAGCACAATATTGAATAGGAGTGGTGATAAAGGGCATCCTTGTCTGGTTCCTGTTCGCAGGGTGAAGGCTTTCAGTTTCTCTCCATTGAGCGTGATATAGGCTCTTGGTTTTGTATATATGCTCTTGATTATGTTGAGGAGTTTCCCTTCAATTCCTACTTTGTTGAGTGTTTTTATCAGGAATGGATGTTG
>NW_006412255.1:0-865 GCF_000296735.1 Chrysochloris asiatica
AGTTTTGTTCTGTTCTCAATTCTTCCTTCTGTTGACTTAATTCTGGGAGGTGCTGCCACGTATATCAATCTCTGCTTGTTGTCTGTTCTTGTTGGTTCTGAGTCCACAGAACTCCCTTTAGGATGTTTTGTAGTGCAGGGTTGGCTTTTTGCACGCTGGTGTGTATTATGTGATGAGTGTAATTATGGCTCTTACCAGGGGCGCTACATTATCTGTGGGGACCCTGGAGTCTCTGATGCCTACTACTGTAAGGAGTGCACCATCCAGGCGAAGGATAGAGATGGTTGCCCAAAGATTGTCAATTTGGGGAGCTCTAAGACTGATCTCTTCTATGAATGCAAAAAAGTATGGCTTTAAAAAGAGGTGATTGGCCAGTGGTCCCTTCCTCCCCTCATGAAGCTGCTGCAGCTGCCAGAAAAAACACCCACCAGCAGAAAGACACTGAGCAGAAATGAAGTGGAGTCCAGAGCATTCCCTGACTTGTCTGTTACTCTACTGGCGCCTTCCACCCCCTTCACCCTTTACCCAAACACGTGGTAGTATCAGAAAAGGCTTCTTCATAGAACACTCTGGCAGACTGTCTCAAAAGAATCAATAGCTTAGTTTTTGCTTTTTTCTTGGATTTGAGAAGCAAACCTCCATTCTCCAACTTTCTCGACATGGATGTGTTCTATACCAAGAGCTTCTAAAACAGGAGTGATAGCATTTCAGTCTCATAGGAGTTTGGGAAATTGCCTATAAAGCTAACCTCATCCCTATGGTGCAAAACATGCTCTTAGAGTAGCTCTTATGGTGGTTGCCTTGGATGAAACATCTTCAGGGTGTGGTGGGTTGTTGTCAGAACAGTTAATGTGGGGTTTCCTTT
>NW_006412255.1:1495-8801 GCF_000296735.1 Chrysochloris asiatica
AAAAAATCTGTAGCCTAATATGAGTATGATTTTAATGTCTCTCTTCAGCTTCTTGCTTTCAAAGCTGCCTGAGAGATTTCAAGATGCCAGTGTTGATTGTTATGCTATACCTCAGGCTTTAATTTAATTTTTGGCCTGTTTTGATTTTAAGCTCTCTTTCCCTCTCTACAGCCCTGTCCTGAACTTTCCCATATTAAAAAACAAAACAAAAGACAAACAAGATAAAAACCTTCAGGGTCTGCTCTTGGGCTGAGTATCTGTGCGCATGTGTGGCAGAAGAACCCACCAGTGGTGAGGGTGGGGGGTGTCCACTCGCTAAGGCTCCCCCCTCTAGTCACCAGAATGGAAGTGGACAAACAGTGGGCACTCCAATGACCAAATATCAAATAAAAAATAAATACAAGAAAATCAGAACAAAGCAAAACTGTCAAAGTGTATTGTCCACCTTTGCTCCAAAGTTCCCGCAGCATTTTTCCATGGTGTTTCTGCTCCCCCGCTGGACTTGCCATTTCGTCTTGCCCAAGATGTCGGCTCCGGGCCTCTGAGCCTGGCCTGGCAGATTCAAAAGTAGTGATTTTGTACTTTAGCTCCAATTTCCACAAGCTGTAAGCTTTCAAACTTTTAAAATACTCCTATCTTTATTGTTCTGAGTTTTGGAGTTCTGCCCTGGATCTTCTTTGCCTGGTATTCTGTGTTATTGCTGATGGTGAAATTCACTGCACCTCCATCCTAGCTGCCATCAAGCCCCGCCTTGTTCCATGGTACTTTTAATATTCTCTTCCAACACCTTAACTCAAATGCATCAATTCTTCTATGATCTTCTTTATTCACTGTCCAACTTTCACATGCATATGAGGTTATTGAAAACACCATGGCTTGGGTCAGGAACACCTTAGTCTTCAAACTGACATCTTTGCTCAACACCTTAAAAATATCTTGTGCAGCAGATTTGCCTAATGGAATATGCTCTTTCACTCCTTGACTGTTGCTCACTTGAATGTTGGTGGTTGATCTGAGCAAAATGAAATCTTTGACAACATCATTCTTTTTTCCATTGATACGAATGATGTTTTTTGGTCCACAGGTGAAGATTTTTGTTTTCTTTACATTGAAATGCAACCCATTCCAAAGGCCACGGACTTTGATCGTCATCAGTAAGTATTTTAAGTTATCTTATTTTCATCAAGCAAGGTTTCATCATCTGCATATTGCAGGCTGTTAATGAGTCCAATCCTGATACCACATTTTTCTTCATATAACCCAGCTTCTCAGATTATTTGCTCAGCATATAGATTGAATAACTATGGTTAAAGAATATAATCCTGGGACATAACTTCCTAATTTTAAACCATTCAGTGTTCCTTTATTCTCTTCAAACAACTGCTTCTTGGTCTATGTACAAGTTCTTCATGATCATAATTAAGTGTTCTGAAATACCTATACTTTGCATTGTGGTCCATAACGTGTCACGATCCACACAATTGAATGCTTCTGCATTGTTCATAAAGTACAGGTAAACATCTTTCTGGTATTCTCTGCTTTCAGCCAAGGACCATCTGATGTTAGCAATGATATGCCTCATTCCATCTCTTCTTCTGAAAGCACTTAAACCTCTGAAAGTTCTCTGTCAATGTATGTTTGCAGCCATTTTTTATTAGCTTTAGTAAAATTTTACTCGCATGAGGTATCAATGATACTGTCTGATGATTTCCACATTCTGTTGGGTCACCTCTCTTTGGAATGGGCACAAATACGGATCTCTTCCAGTCAGTTGGCCAAGTAGTTGTCTTCCAAATCTGGGACTGCAGAGGTCTGGAATCTTGCAAACCAGCCTTCACTAGACCTGGCATTGAAACACAAAATTTCAAGTGTGGGTGCTTTTAGGGTAGTGACAGGTCCTCTTGCATGACAGAGACTTTGTGGACATACTCCAAGATCACCTGTTCTTCCAGTATGAGCTGCTACTGCTTTAAGTGCTCAGAGCTGCAGGCAGAGGCTAAGGATTTTTCTAGAATGCAAAGAGAAGCATCTGTGAGGACATTAAGCAATGTCATACATGTTACTGAATGTGGAGCTTACTTCTACTTTAAAATATCACTATATTATATGTCTGTATAAAATTCCTACACCTCAATATGCAGTATGAACTTCCATAGAAAAGATAAAACCAGAAAATTGCAAAATATTTTAAACAACAAAATATTTTATTTGCATCACATTTTTTAAAGAATTTTGTTAAAGAATGGGGTAACCACCAATGAACATTTTGTTTTGCCTCAAGGATACAACTCTGAGAGTTGGAATTTATTCTGTAATTTGGCTAATATGCTCAAATTTAGCATCTGCAACTCCTTTAAGTGGCATTTCGTATTATGACAGGAAACACTGTTTTTCTACCAGAAGGAACCATTGCCAGACTATAATGTAGTATGTGTTCCACTTACCATCTCTGAAGAACAATAGAAGAAAGAGAAACAGATAACAAGTTTGAGTATGCAATACATCCTGGTGTGGCACTGTGTGTTAATGCTATGGACTGCAAAGTCAGCATGAACCACAAGGTCGGCAGTTCAAGTTTGCCAGCTGCTACTTGGTAACTTTGCACAGGGTTGTTGTGGGTCAGAACAGACTCAATGGCACTTAACAACAACAATATATATCCCAAAATATGTCAGGCTACAGGCCCACAACAAACTCTTTTGGATCACAGAATGAGGTTCAAATCTGCCTAAACACTTAGATGGTGAGAACGATTTCTGTCTCAGAGTAGGTCTGTTGCTTAAATGAGATAATGTGTATAATATACCTGACACACAGTAGTTATTCAGAAAAATAGTTTACTTTGCATTTTAAAATATCTTGTTCTATAAATTCAATTTAAAACATTTTTAAAGTTATAAATCAAGCCACATTGGTTTCTTAATTATGGCTGGAGGGCCTGTCCCATAGTGAGTGTTTCTGGAATGAATTGTTTATGGTACTTTGTTAGCAGCAGTAGGGAGTGAGTTTGATGATTCGTTGTGTCTTCTGGCTTCTGTGAAGCACACTCAGACAGGTTAGATTCTTCCCAGCTAAGGCTCATGGGAAGGCTATTTACTTTTAAAAATGGGTGATTTTATGCACATCTTAGTGACCAAATCCATCTTTCAAATACCTGACCACCCTCTATGTACTTGAAAGTACTATAGTTTAGGGATTCAGAGAAAAATCAGGCATTGCTCCTGTCCTTGATAAATGTATAATTCCAGACAAGTAAATAATTAGGAAGAGGTAAAATATATAGAGGTAAAGGAGACCTAAAGATGTGAGTGTGATGACCATATTTTGCCCATTAAAACTGAGAATCATGGTCTTACAAGAACACAGGTTTATAGAATGTCAAAGAAATAGCACCTAAAGTTGAGATTGTGTCAGAATCTAGACTATCTCCTTAAGAGAATGTTTTTGTTTCGATACACTTACAGACTGGGTAAAGAGATAATCACACATATGCCCCTGGCTAAAAGAAGGTTCAGCTTTATGAGATATGTCATAGAGCAAGAGAACATAAAGTTTCTTAGAGCTATGAAGATGAGGAAGGGTAAAGAAACAGTTTAGTGTCAGTGAGTAGGATCAGATTTGGGGAAAGGGGAGTTTGTTGGTTCTGGAAAGTTGCTATAAAAACTAATGGCTGAAATCTTTTTAAAACAGAGAGACAGAAAAACCTTTAATAGATTTAAGGTACTGAGCTATCTTTAGAGACCTAGGTACTTCTGGGGTCAATAACTTTGCAGTTTTCTGGATGACCCTCTGCAATATGGTTGAGAAGAGACATATAAAAAATGATTAGAAAATGGTGATGTCTGGGGGGAAATGAAGACAATAGAAATAAGAAAATTAAAAATGTAAGTGGAGTGTGTCTGTTATTGTGGTTCATATATCTTGGGAGACCTAATGAGCAGCCTTACAGATATGTCAGTGGAAACATGCCTTTAGAGAAATCTTGTCTCTCCCTCTCTCAGAGATGATTTTCCTTGGATGACATATGATGATAATTTCATTTTTCCTCTGAGATAAGACTGTTTTCTCATTGGTTGTTGTTAGGAAGTGATCTAGAGACCCACTGAATTCAGGTCTTCAATAGATTCTTGGGATGAAAACATGAAGGGTGGTGGTAGTTGTGCAAAATAACATAGCAAAGGATAATTGACTTTTTTTGGAGGCAGCTGCTTAATTAGTTGTTAACTACTAATTAGTTGGCAAGTTACTTAATCTCTCAGAATCTTAGATTCCCAATCCATAAAATGAAAATAAGCATGCCTGTCTTAGAGAGTTCTTGTGAAGACTAACCCAAACCAACACCAAACTCTTGTTGTTGAGTTCATTCTGACTCATAGAGACCCTATAAAGGATTTCTGAGGCTGTAATGTATACAGGAGCAAAAGATTACATTTATCTCTTTAGGAGTGGTTGATAGCTTTTGAACTGCTGGCCTTGTGGTTAGCAGTCCAGTGTTTACCTTATCTTAGTCCACCATCACTAATATTGCTCTTGTTAGGAGCCATCAAGTCAGTATTGACTCATAGCATTCCTGTGCAAAACAGAATGAAACACTCCTCGGTCATGCATCAACCTTACAATCATTGCTATGCTTGAGCCCAATGCTGCTGCCACTATGCGAATCCATCTCGTTGGGAGTCTTCCTCTTTTTTTCTGACCCTCCACTATACCAAACATGACATCCTCTTCCAGTGATTGATCCATCCTGCTAATATGTCTGAAGTATGAATAATGAAGTCTGGCCATCCTGGCTTCTAAGGATCATTCTGGTTGTATTTCTTCCAATACAGATTTGTTTGTCCTTTTGGCAGTCCATGGTACTTTTAATTTTCTCCTCCAACACTATAACTCAAATGCATGAATTCTACTTTCTTCCTTATTCACTGCCCCACTTTCACAAGCATATTAGGTTGCTGAAAATACCATGGCTTGAATTAAACATCCCTTAGTTCTGATAAAGACATTTTTTTTTTCTTGAACACTTTAAAGAGGTCTTGTGCAACAATTTCCTAAAGCAATATGTCATTTGATTTCTTGACTGCTGCTTGCATGATGGTTAATGGTTGATCCAAGCAAAGTGAAGTCTTTGACAACTTCAATCTTTTCTCCATTGATAAGGATATTATTTATTGGCGTTAAGGTGGAGAATTTGTTTTCTTTACATTGAGGTGCAACCCATACCAAAAGCTGTAGCCTCTGATTTTCATCAGTAAGTATTTAAGTCCTTTCTGCTTTCAGGAAGTAAGGTTGTATCATTTTAATTTTTTTAAAAATAAAAACATAAGATTTATTTTCCAATTTAAGTTTCATCAAAGTCAAGACAATTTTAATAGTGAAACCAGTCATGTTATCCATTCCTAAAGACCTAAGGGTCCTGGGGATGTACCGTGTCAGTTCAGTCGCATTATTAACTGAAGAAAAATGGATGCTCTTTAAAGATTTTTTGTTTTTTAAGACTAGGAACACAAAACGAAGCTAGAAGGCGCCAACTCAGGAGTGTAAGGTGGATGCCTAACGGGTTGCCAGGGAAACACTCAAAATATTGCCCTTGTTTGTTGAGAGGAATGGACAGGATCATTCTTGTGGTGGAGAAGATCTCTCTGGGGAAGATTTCCTGGGTGTTTTTCTGCTAAAGCTCTGTCTAATTTCTCAAATCACTCTCCAAATAAGCAGATATTATCGTTTTTTTGGCACTCTAGAAAGTCAATAAGCAAAATGCCTTGAGCATCCTCAAAACATTGCTGTTGACTAGTTCATCTCTGCTTTGACTAGACCACTTCCACCACTTGGGAGTCATTGCTTGGACTAGGCTTGGTCTTCAGGATGGTCCTCATCAAGCCATACTTCATCTCCTGTTACAATTCTGTCAAGAAATGCTTCAGGATTGTGATCCCACGTGTTGACAGTTTCCATGGAAAGTTCAGCTCTTGCTTGCGGCTGATCTGGGCACAAGTGTTTCTGCGCGCATGGAGTAGAAAGTTTGCTTCACTTTAATTTTTCAGTCAGAATTGTGTAAGTTGAACCACTTGAGATATTTATGGTGTTGGCTGTTGTTTCTGCTATTCATCAGTCCTCCTAAATTTGGGCATGAATGAGATTCATCTTTAAAATTATAATTGGTGAATGCATTTTTATTTATTTTCTTGGTTGTGGTCAGGAGTAATTAGTTAGGGTTATGACTATGACTAGTTCTAGGTTAGGTCCAGGACTTTGTGTAGTGTTAGGGTTAGGGTTAGAACTAAGGTTAGGGATTGGGCTACAGCTAGGGCTAGGAGCAAAACTTGGTCTAGTTTTAGGGCTATAGTTAGGTTTTTTTGTATTTATCTTTCTTGAAATTGACTTGATTTCCTCTCCATTTGCAAGTTCTGTAACTACATGACTCTTTCCTTGCTTTGTGGTAGTTTTAATTTTTGTTGAAAACTGATACCTCTGGTTTCCTATTTTCAGTCCTGTAGGTTTGTTTTACTTTGGATACTTCTGGGTTGTGTTCTGGGTGATACTGACATGTATGTTAATCTCAGGTTGTTATCTGCTGTTGTTGGTTCTCTGTCCAAAGAAGTCCCATCAATATCTTTTGTAAGGTTGGTCTGATTTCCACAAACTTCTTCCATTTGTGTTTATTTGGAAATGTCCTTGATGGACAATTCTGCTGTGTATATGATTCTTGAAGGAGCCCTGGTTGTATGGTGGATTATGAGCTGGGTTGCTATCCGCAAGGTCAGTAGTTCAAATCAATCAGTCATTCCATAGGAGAAAGATGAGGCTTTCTGTTCCCATAAAGATTTAGAGCCTCAGAAACCCTATCCAGGGTCCCTATGAGTTGGAACCGACTTGATGGCAAAAAACCACCCCCACATGATTCTTGGTTGGCAGGTTTTTTTTCTTTCAGAGTTTTACACATGTCATCCGATTGTCCTTTTGGCTGCATGGTTTCTGCTGAGAAATCAGTGCTTAGTCTCATTTGTTCTCCTCTGTAGTTACCTCTTGATTCTCCCAAGCTGCTTTCAAGATCCCCCTCTTGTTTTTGTTTTTGGGAAGTTTAACCATAATCTTTTTTTTTCCCCCTTTTATTGTGTGATAGTTTACATGGGGGAACATTAGCTTTACACTCATTCTATTATACATAGTTTCATTGCCATAGTTACCATCCCGTCCATGCATCATCACCCAACCAAAGGTTATACCCCGCAGGCCCCCCCTCTCTCCCCATGGTCCTCAGCACACAGCTCCCTTCCCTCCCTGGATCTCAAGTCCTCAGCCACTCCAT
>NW_006412256.1:0-455 GCF_000296735.1 Chrysochloris asiatica
ATAGTGTGTTGATACATTTTATAATCATTTTTAGGAATTACTTCTCAGGAATTTCCAAAACCTGCCCATCTTTCAGTATGGAGTGTAGGTCTACTTCCAGCTCATTTGCCTCAGTCACTTTATCTTGTTTTTGGACATGTGTAGATATGGTCATCTCCTTCTGTTATTTGGGGCATATTCAGGGGTTATCTGTGGCCTTAATACTCAGATGGGTATGTATTTTGGTATTTTTTATGCTTTCTGATTGCCTCCAGGTAGATGCGATCACTAAATGGGCTTCCCTTTTCACTCTTCTTCTTGAGAAATTTCAAGATGCCATTGTTGGTCATTTTGACATAACTTAGGACTTAATTTTCAGCCTATTTCCTTTTTATCTACTTGTCTCACTCCACAATCCCCATTCAGGACTTTTTTCTCGTTATAAACAGTTCAGAGCTGACTGTGGCTGTTTGGTT
>NW_006412256.1:1415-2611 GCF_000296735.1 Chrysochloris asiatica
TTTGAGAAATGTTGGGCATTTTCTTCACTTTGTTTTATAATTCCAGGTTTTTGTCCATTTCGTTTTAATACTTTACTTTGTCTTCTCAAGCTGCCCTTATTAATTTTCAGTTTAATCCTTTAACTTCCTCATTTCTTCCATTCACTTTAGCGTCTCTATGCTGGAAAGTAAGTTCATTGTCTCTTCAGACATCCATTTTAGTCTTTTCCTTATTTCCTGTATTTTTGTATATGTTTCCCCATTGCATTCTTGCCTACATGGTTTCTGCTGAGAAATCAGAGCTTAATCTTATTGGTTTTCCTTTGTAGGGAACATTTCATTTTCCCTGAGCTGCTTTCAGGATTCTTTCCTTGTCTGTGATTTTGGAGAGTTTGATTATTATATGTCTTGGTGGTTTTCTTTTGGGATCTATCCTGCCTGGGGATCATTCAGATTCTTGAATGCTTATCTTTTATGATGTTAGGGAAAATTTCTTCCAGCAGCTCTTTGACTATCTTTTCCGTGGCTTTCTTCATCCCTTTGTGCTCTGGAATTCCAATCACATGTAGGTTTTTCCTCTACATGTTGTCCTACATGAATCTTAAGCTTTTTCAGTTTGGTTTTTTTTTAACATCAGACACCATTTGAGGATGGGGATTCAGCTGGCATTATAATTCACTCACTCTGACAAAAAAAAACTCTGGGCTTGGTTTTCTGCAATATTAGCTCTGCTGCTATAAGAAATCATACTTTCTTTCAGGGCACAGTAAATTTTGAGGTCTTTTATGTGGTGCTTGAGCTGAGCTTTAGCCCTGAATATCTTTTCTTTACTGATTGGTCTATTTTAAGTATGGCCACCCAACCAGCTTTTCTATATTTCTTATCCTGACAAAATTGTTCAAAAGTATAAAACACATGATCATCTTGGGCCTTGCTGTTCTCCAATACATGATCTATTGCTGGTTATATTTTCCTTAATAATATTGCCATCTCATGGCATGGACTAGTCGTACTCTCACCCTCTTTAGTAGTAGAACCAGAGTTATCAATGCCTTTGAAATTAGTTAGACTTGAGGACCTATTTAGATAACTTATCCTTATTTGCATCTCTAGAGCCATTTTTGGTACCAAATGCCTTAGACTGGTTTCTCTAGAGAAGCAAAATCAGTGAAGCTTATATATGTGTATATAAAGAGTCCTGGTGTGGTGCTGTAGGC
>NW_006412256.1:3096-8758 GCF_000296735.1 Chrysochloris asiatica
CACTGGCTCAAGTCCAAATGATGAGTCAGATGTACCATCCACACTCAGCAAAAAAGCAAACAAGCTTTTTCTGAGCATTCAGTATATTGGAAGCAGGCCACACCCCCCAGGAAATGTCCTTTTGATGGATTGACTGCTCATAGCAGATCTCCTAATAGTGTTGATTACATTATGTTAGATCTCATTATGGGGGATTACTAACTCTTAGCTGTCAAACCACGGAGAATCCTGGCCCAGTCCAGTTGACAAAAAACCTTAACGACATCATACTCCTCTTTTCAGAAAACCATTTAGAAAGTCACTTCCCTACTTGTTGTGTGTTCTAGTTTAACCTTGAGTTTTGCCATGAGCTACATGTATACCTATGGACAAATTGCTTAGCTCATATAAGAGTCAATTTATTCATCTATGGTAATCATACCCAATATGTCACAGCCAATATGTGTTAGAGCACAAATTTCTAACTACTTGGATCTGGGTCCACAGTTCATGTTCTACCCAAAACTCATGTCTTATCAGTTTAAAAACAACAGCAACAACAACAAAATCCCAGCTTAATAATTATATCACCCAAAATGGCCTTGTGATCCAATCCCTGTTGTAGTCTGGCTAGAGGGAAGAGCTTGTTTGCAGTTCCTCTACAGTCATTTGCAAAGGAGCTCTGGTAGCATAGTGGTTACAAATCGGGCTGTTAACCTCCAGGTCAGCAGTTCGAAACTACCAGTTGCTCCACCAGCGAAAGATGAGGCTTTCTGCTCCCATAAAGATTTACAGCCTTGGAAACTCTGTACAGGGTCGTTATGAGTCGGAACCGACTCCACGGCACATAACAACAACAATAGTCATTTGCTAAGAATACATGGTTTCAAGCCCAATCAACCCTGGTTCTCACCTGCCCCCGACTCATGAAACATGGACTCCTCTCTCACAGGGCCAGTCTCTATAATGTGACAGGTTTCTGGCCTCTCATTACACATAGAGCTCCTGAATCCCAGGCTTCTTTAGTCCCAGGATCCAACTGGGAGGGTGTTGGGAATCTACTCTGTAGTGGAAAGGAGGGAAGAGTCACTGAATCACTCTAAACAAGACAAAACAAAGTCATTTATCTTGGGGCATTAGTCACTGAACTGCTGATGCAGGAAAATATGCTATACTCGTGGCAATTACCATTTACATTAAAACAGGATGATTTGTGGAGTTGGAGGCCCAAGACCCTTCCAGACTTCCCCACCCACCTCAGTACATCCCTGCTAGTGCCAGAGGCTGGGGCACTTTTTTTCTCTTCCTTGGAGGAGAAAAGTTGATCTTGATCAGGACAAAACAGGTGCCCAAAGCCGTATTCCCAGCTCCTTCCAGGTGCACATTGGCTTTGGTTCTGCAGAGAGGTGCCCCAGCCATAGGAAGCCCTGTACAGTGGTGGCAATGTCTCAGCCAAGGCTCGGTTCAGTGTCAGCACCATACTTTATGTGTGGTCTTTGTTTCTTGACTATGACTTTTTAGGATTTGGAAGAAATGATTTTCAATCCCCAAACTTCCCTGTAGTCAAAAGGAAGATGAGGAATGAAGAGTACATGCATATAGGGGCTTTGGCTGTCTCTCCGTCTCACAAATACACACATGCATGCACGCACACGCATATAGAAGTTTGTTACTTAATAGGCATCAAACTTGTATCACTGAGAGTTGGTGCTCTTTTTTCCAACTTTACATAGGGTAAGCACTGGACCATATGGTAAGTTTGAACCACAAGGATGCTCCTCAGAAACCCTATATAGAGTTGCTATGAGTTGTATCTGACTCAATGGCACTTAACAACAACTAACAACATAGCTAACATGGAATAGATAAATCAAGAGAAAGATAGCTTGGAAGAAATTGGGGCTTACATTGTCTCCCAGAGCTTTCCTTCTTAAAGTGAGTTATAATTTGATTTGAGACAAATCTCAGGTGGCCCTCTTAGCCACATTCACATATAAAACATTCCATGGCCACCTCAGTTTCCTGGTAATGGTGGCCTTCAGTACCTTCTTTTAGTTTAGAGGCTTAAGGATGGAACACATGACCTAGGGTTCAGTCAATTAGATAATTCTATTATTTTTATCTTGGTAAATGGTTCAGAGATGGGTAGTTGGCCCAGCTAGAGCCAATATGATATTAGAAAATATTTGTTGACATTTCCGGACAGTGAAGTTCCAGCAAGAAAGAGTGGATGTGCTATAGCACAGAATTTATTGTCTCATGGGCAATGGAGTGTCAGGAGGCCTGACACTACCTCTAGGAAGGAAGAACTGGAAGATGCTGCCTGGCCACCTTGTGGAACTGAGCATACTGCAAAGACCGAGAGAAACCTAGTCTTTGATGATTTCATTTTCCCGTTTGACCAGGTGTCTCTGGATCAATCAGCCTCTTGAATTTAGTGCAAGAGTCGATGTGTTGCCTTTGTTGTTAAAGTTGGTTAGAGGAGGGCTTTGTTGCATATATGGTCACAAAAGCCTTGACAACAGGTTAAGTGTTATCAGAGTACAGAAAACCTGGAGCCTTTGTCCAGGCTGCCCTTTCTTAGAGCACCCTTCCTTTTCATGGTTGCCTAGCAGAGTGTCTGGTAATGGTTTTCTAGTACCCAGAGATGTATCACCTGCCACACTTAGAAGTGTTCTATGGCCTTGGGACCCAGACTATAACTCCACTTCCCCTTAAGATTACCTTGTGCAAACTCTATTGCTACAGAGCAGTTTGGGGCTGGACTTATTTGTTCACATCTATTATTTTCATCAGAAGATAGACCTTTTTATCTTTAGTCGCTGTGGCTTCTAGCACATAGTAAGTGGACAATGTATAATGAACTGAGCAAATAAACTAGTGGAGAGGGAGGGTTGAGGGGTGGAGAGGGAAGGCAGGCAGGCATCAGCAGGTGGACTAAGTCCAGATAGCAAGTTGGGAAGGTCTGACCTCAGTGGTGGGTGTGAGAAGATGAGGAGACTTCACAATTCTGGAAGTTGGAGCTGAGAATGAGCCATCTTTCAGATGGGGTGTGTGGTGGGTGGCAAGGAAGCCACAAGACAGAATAATAGAATAGAACTTCATGTTAAGGTGGGACAGGGTAGATCCTCCCATCACAGCTAAAACTTCTGATTCACAATGGACTCTGGGTGAGCAGAGAAACCACCAGGTGCTCCCTTAATCCTGCCCACACTAGGACTATTGTTATTGTTGTTAGGTAGTATGAAGTAGTTTGCAACTCATAGAGATTTATACACAACAGAATGAAGTCCAGCCTGATCCTGTGCCAACTTCACAATCATTGTTATGTTTAAGCCCATTGCTGCTGCCATTGTATCCATCCATCCCATTGAGGGGTCTTCCTCTTTTTCACTTACATTTTTGCTTACCAAGCATGATGTCCTTCTCCAGGAACTGGTCCCTCCTGATAATACGTCTAAAGTAGGAAAGACAACTTCTTACCATCCTGATTTCTAAGGAGCATCTTGACTGTACTTCTTCCAACAGAGATTTGTTTGTTCTTCTGGCATGTTCTTTCCTGAACACCATAACTCAAATGCATCAGTTCTTCTACGATCTTCCTTATTCATTCCAGTTTCACATACATGTGAAGCTGTTGAAAATATCAAGGCTTAGGGACGATGCGCCTTAGTCCTCATACTAACATCTTTGCTTTTGGACACTTTAAAGAGATCTTGTATAGCACATTTGCCTAATGCATGTGTCATTTTATTTCTTGGCTGCTATTTCCATGAGTGTTGATGGTAGATCCAAGCAAAATGAAATCTTTGACAACTTCTATCTTTTCTCCATTTATCATGATGTTATTTACTGGTACAGTTGTGAGGATTTTTGTTTTCTTTACAGCAATTCATACTGTAGACTGTGGTCTTTGATCTTCATCAATAAGTCTTTTAAGTCCTCTTTACTTTCATCAAGCAAGGTTGTATCATCTGCATATCACAGGTTGTTAATGAATTTTCCTCCAATCCTGATGCCATGTTCCTTTTCAAGTTATCCAATTTCTTGCATTGTTTGCTCAGCATATATATTAAATAAGTATGGTAAAAGAATACAACCCTGGGACACAAATTTCTTGATTTTTAAACCACTCAGTGTCACCTTGTTCAGGTTGAATGACTACCTCTTGGTGTACGTACAGATTCCTCATGAGCACAATTAAGTGTTCCAAAATATTCATTCTCTGCTATGCTGTACATAGCTTTTCATGATCCACACAATTTATTGCCTAGTCAATAAAGCACAAATAAACATCTTTCTGGTATTCTTTGCTTTCAGCCAAGATCCATCTGATGTCAGCAGTGATATCCCTTGATACACGTCCTAGTCTGAATCTGGCTTGAACCTTTGGCAGCTCCCTGTCAATGTACTGTTGTAGCCATTTTTGAATTATCTTTAGCAAAACTTCACTTGCATGTGATATTAATGATACTGTGCAATGATTTCTACGTTCTTTTGGGTCACCTCTCAACAGAATGTGGAATGCGCACCAAATTTGGATCTCTTCTAATCAATTTGCCGGGTAGTTGTCTTCTAAATTTCATGGCATAGATTAATGAGTGCCTCCAGTGCTGCATCAGTTTTTGGAAGAATTCAATTTGTATTCCTTCAATTTCTGGAACCTTGTTCTTTGCCAATGACTTCAGTGCACTGTGGACTTCTTCCTTCAGTACCATTAACTCTTGATCATATGCTACTTCTTGATTTGGTGAACCATCGACCATTTCTTTTTGGTACAGTGACTCTTAGTATTCCTTCCATCTTCTTTTGATGCTTTCTGCATCATTCAACATTTTGCCCATAGAATCCTTCAGTATGGCAAATTGAGGCTTGAATTTTTTCTTCATTTCTTTCAGCTTGAGAAATGCTGAGCATATTCTAGCTTTTGGTTTTTTAATTCTAGGTCTTTTAACCTTTCATTATATTTGACTTTGTCTTCTTGAGCTGCCCTTTAAAATTTATGTTCAGTTCTTTAACCTCCTCATTTCTTCCATTTGTTTTAGCATCTCTATGCTGGAGAGCAAGTTTCAGAATCTTTTCTGATATCCATTTTGGTCTTTTACTTTTTAATTGTCTTCTTAATGATTATCTGTTTTCTTCCTTTAAGGTGTTTTTTATGTCATCCCACAACTTTTCTGGTCATCAGTCATTAATGTCTAATACATTAACTCTGTCCTTAAGATGATCTCTAAATTCATATGGGATATGTACAAGGTCCTATTTGACTCTTGTGAACTTGTTTAAATTTTCTTCCACTTTATCCTGAACTTGCATGTAAGCAATTTGATGGTCTGTTCCATAGTCTGCCTCTGGCCTTGTTTTGATTTTTCCACCATCTCTTTTCATAGATGTAGTCTATTTGATTTCTGAATACTCCATCTGGTGAGGTCCATGTGTATAGTCATTTTATTTTTTTTAAAAGAGGTATTTGCAATGAATATGTCATTGTTCTTACAACATTCCATTGTAATTTCTGTTAGCAAGACTGTATTTTCCAACTACTGTCTTTGTTTCTAACTTTCATATTCCAATCACCAGTAATTATCAATGTATCTTGCGTACATATTTGATCAATTTCAGGCTGAGAAAGTTGGCAAAACTCTTCAATTTCATCATCACTGGCTTTAATGATTGGTGCATA
>NW_006412257.1:0-1126 GCF_000296735.1 Chrysochloris asiatica
TAGCTCTCAGTATATGGACACGTTGGACACGTCTGCCATACACCTAGAACTCTGTATATGGAAAAGTTTCACTACACTCCCATGTAGCTCGCTCTCTGAATACGGACATTTTGGATTTGACTGCCATGTAACTAGCTCTCTGTATATGGAAATGTTGGACTGGTCTGCCAAGTAGGTAGCTCTCTGTATATGAACATATAGTACTTGTCTCCCCTCTAAGTGGCTCTCAGGATATGGACACGTAGGACACATCTGCCATGTAGCTGCTACTCGAATATGGACATGTTGTAGTACTCTGCCATGTAGCTAGCTCTCAGTATATGGACATGTTGGCCACATCTGCCATTTAGCTCAAACTCTGTATATGGAAAAGTTGCTCTACACTGCCTTGTAGCTAGCTCTTTGTATATGGACATTTTTGACTCGTCTTCCATGACGCTAGCTTTCTGTACATGGATATGTTGCACTACCATGCCATGTAGCTAGCTCTCTGTATATGGATATTTTTTGACTCGTCTTCCATGAAGCTAGCTCTCTACATGAATATGTTTTACTGATCTGTCATATAAGTAGCTCTCTATATATGAACATATTGGACTTGTCTGCCATGTAGCTAGCTCTCAGTATATGGACATTTTGGACACATCTACCATGTAGTTAAAACTCTGTATATGGAAAAGTTGCAGTACCCTGCCATGTAGCTAGCTTTCTGTATTTAGACAAAGTAGGACTCATCTACCTTTTCGCTAGAAATCTGTGTATTGAAATGTTGCACTTTCCTGCCATGTACCTAGCTCTCTGTATATATACATGTTGGACTCATCTGCCTTGTAGCTAGCCCTCTAAATATACACATGCTGTAATAATCTGCTGTGTAGCTAGGTCTCAGTGTATGAACACGTTGAACATATCTGCCATATACCTAGAATTATATACATGGAAATGTTTCACTACCCTGATTTGTACATAGCTCTGTGTATATGGACATTTGGACTCGTCTGCCATGTACTTAGCTCTCTGTACATGGATATGTTGGACTGATCTGTCAAGTAGGTAGCTGTCAGTGTATGAACATGATGGACTTGTCTCCCATGTAGGTGGCTCACAACATATGGACACGTTGGAC
>NW_006412257.1:3405-5851 GCF_000296735.1 Chrysochloris asiatica
ATATGGACATGTTGCACTCATTTGCCATGCAGCTAATACTCGGTATATGGACATGATGGACTGATCTGTCATGTAGCTAGCTCTCAGTATCTGGACACAAAGACACCTCTGCCATGTAGCTAGAACTCTGGATATGGAAATGTTGCAGTACTCTTCCATGTAGCTAGCGCTCTGTATAAAGATTAGTTGGACTCATCTGCCTTGTATCTAGAACTCTGTATATGGAAATGTTTCACTACCACTCCATGTAGCTATGTCTCTGTTAATGGACATTTTGGACTCGTCTGTCATGTGGTTAACTCCCAGTACATGGATATGTTGGACTGAATGGCCAAATAGGTAGCTCTCTGTATATGAACATATTGACCTGGTGTGCCATTTATGTAGCTCTCAGTATATAGACAAATTGGAATCATCTGCCTTGTAGCTAGAACACTGTTTTGGAAATATTGCACTACCTTGCCATGTAGCCAGATTCCTGTATATGAACATATTGGATTTCTTTGCCATGTAGCTAGCTCTCAGTATATGGATATGTTGGACTCATCTTCCCTGTAGCTAGTACCCTATATATGGACATGTTGCACTACTCTGCCATATACCTAGCTCTCAGTATGTGAACACTTTGGGCTCATCTGCCATATAGCTTGAACTCTGTATGTGGAAATGATTCACTACTCTGCAATGTAGCTAGCCCTCTGTATGTGAACATATTGGAATTCTCTGCCATGTAGCTAGCTCTTGTATATGGACATGTTGGACTCATATGCCATGTAGATTTTATCCTGATTATGGGAATCTTTCACAACACTGCCATGTAGCTATCTTTCTGTATATGGACTAGTTGGACTCATCTGCCTTGTAGCTAGAACTCTGTATATGGAAATGTTTCAGTACCCTGCCATGTGGCTAGCTCTCTATATATGGAAATTTTGGACTCATCTGCCAAATAGCTAGCTCTCTGTACATGGATATGTTGGACTGATCTAACAAGTATGTAGCTCTCGGTATATGAACATACTGGACTTGTCTGCCATGTAGCTAGCTCTCAGTATATGGACACGTTGGACACATCTGCCATGTAGCTTGAACTCTGTATATGGAAATGTGCACTCTTCCATGTAGCTAGCTCTCTGCATATATACAAGTTAGACACATCTGTCTTGTAGCTAGAACTCTGTATATGAATATGTTGGACTAACCTGCCATGTAGCTAGCTGTATGTATATGGACATATTGGAATTGTCTGCCATCAATCTAGCTCTCAGTACATGGATATGTTGGACTGATCTGCCAAGAAGGTAGCTCTCGGTATATGAGCATATTGGACTTGTCTGCCATTTAGGTGGCTCTCAGTATATGGACAAGTTGGACACATCAGCCATGTAGGTAGTACCCTCATTATGGACATGTTGGACTACTCTTCCATGTAACTAAGTCTCAGTATATGGACACGTTAGACACATCTACCATGTAGCTAGAACTCTGTAAATCGAAATGTTGCACTACCCTGCCAGGTAGTTAGATCTCTGTATATAGACAAGTTGGACTCAACTGCCTTGAGACAAGAAAACTGTATATGGAAATGTTGCACTACCATGTTATGTAGCTAACTCTCTCCATATGGACATTATGGACTCATCGTCCATGTAGCTAGCTCTCTGTATATGGATATGTTGGACTGATCTGCCAAGTAGGTCTCTCTGTATATGAACATATAAGACTTATATGCCATGTAGGTGGCTCTCAGTATATGGAAACATTGGACACATCATCCATTTAGCTAGTACCCTGAATATGGACATGTTGGACTGCTCTGCCATGTAGCTAGCTTTCAATGTAAGGACACATTGGACACATCTGCAATGTAGCTGGAACTCTGTATATGGAAACGGTGCACTACGCTGCCATGAAGCTAGCTCTCTTTATGTGAACATATTGGGCTTGTCTTCCTTGTAGCTTGCTCTCAGTATATGGACATGTTGGATTAATTTGCCGTGTAGCTAATACCCTATATATGGACATGTTGCACTACTCTTCCATGTAGCTAGCTCTCAGTCTATGAACACTTTGGACTCATCTGCCATGTAGCTTGAACTCTGTATAAGGAAGTGATTCACTACTCTGCCATGTAGCTAGCTCTCTGAATATAGCCAAATTGGACTCATCTCTCTTGTAGCTAGTACCCTGTATATGCACATGTTGGTCCACTCTGCCATGTAGCTAGCTCTCTTTATATGGACATTTTGGATACATATGCCATGTAGCTAGAACTCTGTATATCGAAATGTTGCACTATGCTGCCATGTAGCTAGCTCTCTGTATGTGAACATATTGGACTTGTCTGCCATGTAGCTAGCTCTCAGTATATGGACATGTTGGACTCATATGCCATGTAGCTATTAACCTGTATATAGACATGTTGCACTACCCTGCAATGTATATG
>NW_006412257.1:7326-8832 GCF_000296735.1 Chrysochloris asiatica
TAGCTAGCTCTCTGTATATGGACATTTTGGACTCATCTGCCATGTAGGTCGCTCTCTGTACATGGATATGTTTGACTGATCTGCCAAGTAGGTTCCTCTGTAAATGAACTTATTGGACTTTTCTGCCAAGAAGGGAGCTCTCAGTATATGGACATGTTGGACTAATCTGCCATGAAGGTAGTACTCTGCATTTTGACATGTTGGTCTACTCTGTCATGTAGCTAGCTTTCAGTTTATGGACATGATGGACACATCTGCCATGTAGCTAGAACTGTCTATATTGTAATGTTGCACTACCTTGCCATGTAGCTAGCTCTCTGTGTATGAACATATTGTATTTGTCTGCCATGTAGCTAGCTCTTAGTATATGGACATATTGGACTCATCTAAAATGTAGCTAGTACACTGTATATGGACATGTTGGATTATTCTGCCATTTAGATAGCTCGCAGTATATGGATACGTTGGACACATCTGCCATGTAGGTAGCTATCTGAATATGGACATTTAGACTTGTCTGCCATGTAGCTAGCTCTCTGTACATGGATATGTTGGACTAATATGCTAAGTAGGTAGCTCTCTGTATATAAACATATAGGACTTGTCTGCCATGTAGCTAGCTCTCTGTATATGAACACTTTGGACTCATCTGCCGTGTAGCATGAATTCTGTATATGGAACTGATGCACTACTCAGCCCTGTACTAGCTCTCTGTATATAAACATTTTGGACTCATGTGGCATGTAGCAAGTACCCTGTATGTGAACATGTTGGACTAATCTGCCATGTAGCTAGCTCTCAGTATTTGGACACATTGGACACTCTGCCATGTAGGTAGGACTCTGTATATGGGCATTTTGGACTAGTCTGACATGTAGTTAGGTCTCTGTGCATAGTGTTTTGGACTGACCTGCCATGTAGGTAGCTCTCATTATATGGGCACGTTTGACATATTTAATACGTAGCTAGAACTCTGTATATGGAAATGTTGCACTACTTTGCGATGTACCTAGCTCTCTGTATATGGACATTTTCGACTCGTTTGCCATGTACATGGATACAATGGACTGATCTGCCAAGTAGGTGGTTTCTGTATATGAACATATTGGACTCATCTGACATATAGCTAGCTCTCAGTATATGGATTATTTGTACACATTTGCAATATAGCTAGAATTCTGTATATGGAAATGTTGCACTACGCGGCCATATAGTGTGCTCTCTGTATGTGAACATATATGACTTGTCTGCCATGTAGCTAGCTCTTAGTATATGGACATGTTGGATTCATCTGCCATGCAGTTGGTATCCTGTATATGGACATGTTGCACTACCCTGCCATGAAGATAGCTCTCTGTATATAGACTAGTTGGATTCATCTGCCTTTTAGTTAGAAGTCTGTATATGGAAATGTTGCACTACCTTGCCATGTAGCTAGGTCTCTGCAAATAGACAAGTTGGACTTACTTGCCTTGTAGCTAGAACTCTGTATATGGAAATGTTGCA
>NW_006412258.1:0-606 GCF_000296735.1 Chrysochloris asiatica
CCTCACACCCTCTCTCTCCCTCCCCAACTTTCAGAAGACTCCCAGGCTGTGTGTGGCCCATCTCTGCCTTTCTCTGACCCCAGACCTCTTCGCAACCCCTTCCCCAGGAGTGGCTTTCAGCAACGGAGAGCGCGCCAAGCAGCTCAGGCGCTTCTCCATCACCACGCTGCGGGACTTCGGCGTGGGCAAGCGCGGCATTGAGGAGCGCATCCAGGAGGAGGCAGGCTTTCTCATTGAGACCTTCCGAGGCACTCGCGGTGAGCCTGGACTCCGGAAAGCGCAGGGAAACTGCCAGTAACAAAAGACTCCAGCGCTCCAGCTCCCAAAGGGGAACTAGGTTGGGGAAAGACATCCGGGCTCCCAGCTCTGGGGTTTCACCACTTCCGTGCCCAACTCCTGGAATTCTCATACCCCAAAATTGACTCCGCCCAATCCTAATTTCTCCCTGATTCAACCTTCAGGTGCCTTCATTGATCCCACCTACTTTCTGAGCCGCACGGTCTCCAATGTCATCAGCTCCATCGTCTTCGGAGACCGCTTTGACTATGAGGACAAAGAGTTCCTGTCACTGCTGCGTATGATGCTGGGAAGCTTCCAGTTCACAGC
>NW_006412258.1:4406-6108 GCF_000296735.1 Chrysochloris asiatica
GCACCCTCGGGCTACCTAACTTCAGCCTCTATTAATACCAAGCAACTGCACCCAGGCAAAGGGTTAAATGACCAGACCATTGCAGAGATGGGGAAAATCAAGGCCCAGAGTGAGAAACTTGTCTAAGGTCACACAACGAACATTTCTGATCCCTAAGAAGGAGACGACAGGATAGCAGCCATGTGAGAAAGGAAGCCAAACCCAAAACAGACAATTCAGAGTGGACTGCTAGGACAGAGGGTGTCCGAGGCTGCCAAGTCTTTGCTGAAGCAGACTGCTACTTCCTTCCTCCTTGGAGTGACTGATGGGTTGAACCTCCTCCGACCTTGCAGTTAGTTAGTAGCCCAATGCTTAACCCACCTCAGCTGCTTTTGGGGAAGGAAGGGGCATTGAAAGTTCCCATTGCTAACGCCTGGCAGGGACCACACCCCATCTCAACTACAGGGGATACTAAGAGCTCAGTGTCCATGCCCTGCCCTGTGCAGAGGGGAGGTGGCAGTGAGAATCCTTTCACCTCCAATTCTCCCTCCTTGCCTCTCCAGGAAAGCGGTACTGTTTCGGGGAAGGTCTGGCTAGAATGGAGCTCTTTCTCTTCCTCACCACCATCTTGCAGAACTTCAGCTTCAAGTCTCCACAGTTGCCCAAGGACATCGACATCTCCCCTAAAAACGTGGGTTTTGCCACTATCCCACGAACCTATACCATGAGCTTCCAGCCCCGCTGAGCAAGCACTGTGCCAGGACAGGGCCAATGGGAGGGGCAAGTGGGGAGAGAGAGTAGCTAGTGGGTGGGACTTAAAGGCCAGCCTACGCTAAGGGGGCGGGGTCTGAGGATAAAAGGAAGGGGGACATTGGTTAAGAAGACAAGAAGAAATACAATGGGCTCTGTTCATTTGCAAGAGATAGACAATAGAGAGGTGGAATGGGGGTTGGGAGGGAAACCTTACAGCTATATTGTGGATAATAATAATAACTACTATTATTAATTAAGCAAGCAACCTGTGTCAGCTCTATGCTAAAAGCGTTACCTGTTCACATCACATAAAGCTCACTCACCTATGCTATGGGAAACAGTGTCCATACCCACTTTACAGGTGCCACAGCTGAGGTTCAGAATGTATAGCCTCTCTCCAAGGTCTCAGAATATAAGTACTTGAACCCACATCTGTGCAGAGACGGCTAGACTTAACCTACAGTCCTTTAGGCAGATTCTGAAAAGGTACCCCTTTCTCAGGTAAAACAACAGTTTAGTATATTATCACACAGTCTGAAAAACACATACCTAGGGACTAATCCAGTGCTGCTGTGAGCAGCTGACCTGGCTTCATTACACACTTGTACACCTCTCGTCCACCTCTGAACATCTTGGATGCCAGGGCACACCCTGTGCCCCACTACTAGGTGACGTCACAGTGTCTGGTTCTGAATTGGATGGGAGGACAGGAATCAGACCTCAGGGTGGGAGAGTGAGAGTAATGAAGGAACGCTTTCAGGAAATGTGGAAAAACTTTGGGTTATGAGGATGGAGCCGGACCTCTTTCCATTGTGCATGGGATCAACATGATCTGAGGCTGAGAGACAGCAGCTAACAATAGCAGCACTCGACAACCCAGTGTCTAGAGTTTAACTGCATCCATATGGATCGTGGTGTGGCGCTGTGGGTTAATGCGCCAGACTGCAAAGCCATTTGAACTGCAAGGTCT
>NW_006412258.1:6834-8654 GCF_000296735.1 Chrysochloris asiatica
TGACCCTTCTCTTTACCAAGCATGATGCTTTTCTTCAGGGACTGGTGCCTCCTGATAATATGGCCGAAGTACAAGAGATGAAGTCTGGCCATCCTGGCTCCTAAGGAGCATTCTGGCTGTACTTCTTCCAACACAGATTTGTTGGTTCTTTTGATGTTCCATGGTACTTTCAATATTCCCCAACAACATAACCCAAATGCATCAATTCTTCTACAATCTTCTTTATTCATTGTCCAGAAGTTAAAATACAAACATATGTTTTGGAGGAACATCAATTTAATCCATAGCACATGTATTGAGTGCCTACTGTGTGCCAAGGAACTGTGCATGAACTCATTCAATCCTGTAAACCGCCATATGAGGTGAATGTCATAACAACCGCATGTTACAAATGAGGACACAGACTCAAAGAGTGGATCAGGAACTTGTCCAGAATCAGACAGCTAGGCCATGGCAAAGGGGGATTTGAACTCAAGCCAGCTAGATTCCAGAATGTCTCTCTTGAGATTTCAGAGATTAACCAGATGGAGTCCCTGCCCTAGACTAATTCTGGGGAGGGGGACGATGTTCAGGAGGAATCAAGTTTTTTGGAGAAAAGAGGCAGAGGATGGTCATTTAGATGTCAAGTCACCCTGACTCAAAATCTTGATTCCACTTCTGGCTGCTTCTAGTACTCATGCAACCTGGCACCCTTATAAACATGTGCATATATGTGTATATGTGTATAAATGAGGCAATACTTTCCGTCTCTCCACCAAAGTCACTCTGATATTTTTATTGCATTCTGCTTTTACTTTTTAATGTTGGTTGTAATCCACTGAGTTGTTTTTATGAACCATTCATGGCCCATGACCTGCAATTTAAAAAGCACAGACCTAAAGGATAAACTCCACGCTCCATTGGGTAGGCCTTTCGACCCAATCTCATTTCTCATCACATGACACCGAACAGATCTAATTCCTCACACTCACCAAAACTCCCTGGCTGTCCTTGGATTGTTTATGTCTCAGGCCTTTGTACCAGCTGTTTCTGGAGCCCAAAATGCCTTTCCTGCCTTCTCTGATGAAATGAAAGGCTGTGGCAATATTGAAAAGAATCAGTAAACAGGAAGGGACGAGACCCTTGTCCCTCTGTCAGCCTTCTCTTTCCCCAACTCACAGCGACCCCATGCACATTGGAATGAAATGCTACCCACCCCACAATCACTTGTGGATCCAGTTGTTGCTGCGATCCATGATGTCTTCATTGACTGATTTTCAGAAGTAGATTGCCAAACTTTTCTTCCTTATCTGTCTTAGTCTAAAAGTTCTCCTGAAACCTCAGCATCATAGCAGCCCTGTAATCCTCCTGTGTGTGAAGTCCACCGGCCAGGGATTGAACCCAGGTCTCCCACACGGAAAGCTAGAATTCTATCACTGAGTCCTCACTGTTCTCCAATTGATGATCTCCATCCTCAGAGGCTAACAGGGACCCAGCTGGAAACAGAAACATGTTCTGCAGTATTTCAGAAAATTTATCACAAAGAAAAGCACAGAAAGATGGCTTTGGGTCAAGAAAAGCTTTTTACACTCAGGGGTGAAAGACAGTAGACAATAAGAGGGAGATCAGCAAATCAATGGTGAAGGTGAGGGAAGACACTGTGTGGAGTGCAAGGGTTAAAGGCAACAGAGATAAATACTGTCGTGTACACAGCCCTGCAATAACAGTCATCTATGAGTGGATTCATGGACAGACAGTCAAGCTGAACGGATGTGGGCGAGAGAGTGGGACGATGCCCATGAATATGTATTTTAGTTGGTTGGTTATGTGCCGCGGAGTCG
>NW_006412259.1:0-529 GCF_000296735.1 Chrysochloris asiatica
AAGCAGTTGTTCGAACAGAACATGGGAACGCTGAATGGTTTCAAATTAAGAAAGTTGTGTGACAAGGTTGTATTCTTTCACCATACTTATTCAACCTGTATGCTGAGCAAATCATCCGAGAAGCTAGGTTCTATGAAGAAAAATGTGGCATCAGGATTGAAGGAAGACTCATTAGCAACCTGCGATATGCAGATGATAAAATTTTGCTTGCTGAAAGTGAAGAGGACTTAAAACATTTATTGATGAAGATCAAAGAGCACAGCCATTGATATGGATTACATCTCAATGTCAAGAAAACAAAAATCCTCACCACTGGACCAATAAACACATTCTTATCAACGGAGAAAAGATTGAAGTTGTCAAGGACTTCATTCTTCTTGAATCAACTATCAACACTCGCGGAAGCAGCAGCCAAGAAATCAAACGATGTATCACATTAGGCAAATCTGCTGCACAAGACCTTTTTAAAGTGTTGAAGAGCAAAGATGTCAGTTTGAGGACTAAGGTGCGTCTGACCCAAGCCATGGTA
>NW_006412259.1:1844-7982 GCF_000296735.1 Chrysochloris asiatica
TACGGGAGTAGAAAGCCTGATCTTTCTCCCGCGGAGCAGCTGGTAGTTTCGAACCGCTGACCTTAAGGTTCACAGCCCGATTCGTAACCACTACGCTACCAGAGCTCATCAAGGTAGGCAGCCATTTTTGTTTTATTCCCAGATATCTGCAACCAGTCCAGACACAATCTGAGACCATATGTTTTAACACCCTCAAGAGAACCCTGCCCCCACTTCAGCTGTCATTCCTACTTCCTTCCTCCTTCCCCTGCAGCCCTCAACAGCAACTAACCTACTTCCTGTCTTTATTATTTGCCAATTAATGACATTTCATCTACATGGAATCCTACAATGGCATCCTGCTGTGGCCCACAGCTGCTTCTTAGAAACCCTACACAGGGTCACTCTGAGTCAGAACCTACTGACAGCGCTTAACAGGAACAACAGCACCATGTCTGTTGTTTTTGGCTTTTTTCACTCAGCATTGTGTTTTCCATGTTGTACCATGGGTCCGAATTTGATTCCTTTTTACAG
This sequence comes from Chrysochloris asiatica, assembly GCF_000296735.1. Taxonomy (NCBI): domain Eukaryota; kingdom Metazoa; phylum Chordata; class Mammalia; order Afrosoricida; family Chrysochloridae; genus Chrysochloris; species Chrysochloris asiatica. The sequence continues at coordinate 2,358 of NW_006412259.1, forward strand.
TCCAATGACATTCCTTTGTATGTAGCTACTACAGTTGATTTATTCGTTGGATGTTTATATGGTGTTTTCTTTCTTCATTTATCTCTTGATAATATTTAGGGTGTTTCTAGCCTTTGATTAGTATGACTAGTTCTGCTATGAACATTGGTGTGCGGCTGTCTGTTTGAGTCCCGGTTTTCAGTTCTTTCTTTAAGGTATTTGCCTAGGAGTGGAGTAGCTGTAGCATGTGATGATTCTGGTTAACTTTCTGAGGAACAGCCACTTTTTTTTCACAGTTGTTGCTGTTGTTGAATGATGTCGAGTTGGTTCTGATTCATAGTGACGCTGGTGGGTTTGAACCACCGACCTTGTGATTCGCAGTCCAGTGCTGATCCCACTAACCACGCAGGAAGGTTTCAATGCCTCCACAGTCTCATCAACACCTATTATTGTTTGTTTTTTTTAAAAATTATATCCATCCTAATGGGTGTGAGGTAACTCAGTGTCTCTGCAGGATAAGTACTGGACTGCAAACCACAAGGTCAGCGGTTGGCGCCAACCAGCTTCTCCATAGGAGAAAGATGAGGCTTTCTGCTCCAGCAAAGATTTTCTTCCTCAGAATCCCTCTACAAGGTTGTTATGACCTGGAACAACATAGTCACTGGGGAGTCCTAGGGTGGCACTGTAGGATAAGCACTGGACTGCTAACCACAAGGTTGACAGTGAAAACCCACCAGTAGCTCAGTGGGAGAAAGTTGAGGTTGTTTGTTCCTGTCAAAGTTTACAGCCTCGGACACGCTACACAGGGTCGCTCTGAGTTGGAATCGACTTGACGGCACCTAACAATAATAACTGTCCAGGGCTGTTAGGAGGCAGAATCATTCTCACAACAGTGATTCTGGTTGTGGATTTTGGACACACATTGGCCGCCTCAGCCACTGACAGAGATTTCAGAGAGAGATGAGAAACCACCATGGAGAAGTGAATGCAGTTGTTCATAGGTGACTAGGTTTTTTGACTTCTGGCAACCCCACATGACAGTGTAGGACTACTCTATGAGGTTGTCTAGTCTGTAATCTTTATTGAAGTTCTCAAAGACTTCATTTTGCATGGATCAACCATCAACACTCAAGGAAGCAGCAGTCAAGAAATCAAACGACGTATTGCGTTAGGCAAATTTGCTGCTCAAGACCTCTTTAAAGTGTTGAAGAGCAAACATGTCAGCTTGAGGACTAAGGTGTGCCTGACCCAAGCCGTGGTATTTTCAATCACCTCATATGCATGCGAAAGTTGGACAGTGAATAAGGAACACCGAAGAAGAATTGATGCATTTGAGTTATGATGTTGGAGGAGAATATTGAAAGTACCTTGGGCTGTCCATAGAACCAACAGATCTGTGTTGGAAGTACAACCAGAATGCTCCTTAGAAGCCAGGATGGTCAGACTTCGTCTCATATTTGGGACATGTTATCAGAAGGGACCAGTCCCTTGAGAGGAACATCATGCTTGGTAAACTGGAATGCCAGTGAACTAGAGGAGGACCCTCAAATGAGAAAGATTGGCACAGTGGCAGTAGCAATGGGCTTAAGTGTACCAATGATTGTGAGGTTGAAGACAAATTGAGTGAAAAACATTGTGCCGGTCAAACAAATCACATGTATCCTACAAATGCAGCCAGTTGTTACTTGGGAAGCCTTAAAAAATACTGATGGTTGGTTCCCATCCTTAGAGTTTATGAGGTAATTAGTTGGGAAGGCATCCTGGGCATCAGAATTTTGGAAAGCTCCCCAGAAAAATCTAATGGACAGCTAAGGTCAAGAAATACTTTATATAGAATTTGCATCACACATTGTAAAGTGTTTGTGAATCACCTGGGATCTTGTTAAGGTTCTGAGCCAGTAGGTCTGAGCAGGGCCTAAGATGGTAAACTTCTTATAAGCTTCCAGGAGACACTGTTGGTCTATGAGCTACATTTGGGGAAGAACTCAGAACTTCTGCACTGTTGGTTCTTTGGGCAGGTCCTTCTTTGTTGTGGGGGGCTGTCCTGTGCCATCCAGAGCCTGGGACAGACAAGGTAAAGTTCTCTTCAAGGTCCTCTGGAGAGGGTACACCTTATGGATATCTTGAATTTTGGATTTTTGATCTTCAGAACTGAGAATAAATTTTTGTTGTTTGTAGCTTTAGGAAAGAGTATTATTGCATCTCCCAAAAGGTTTGTTGCTGTCCTAAACCCTGGTACCTGTGAATGTGATGGGTCTTTAATGATGCTATTGGTGAAGTTACCATGAGGGCATGAGGAGGAGGTAGGTCCTATTCCAGTACATGTGGCGTTCTTACAAGAAAAGGAGAACAAACAGAGAAACAGAGATGCAGAAAACAGGCAGACATGTGGAGGTGCAGGCAGGACCACCTGGGACAGAAGACATAAGGGAGGATCCTACCTCAGAACCCTCCAGAGAGAGCCATGGCCTGCTCACACTCTGAATTCAGACTTCTAGTCACCAGACTTGTGACAAAATAAAATTCTGTTCTTAGAAGTCATCCAATGTGGGCGACTTTGTTAGGGCGATGTTTGCTGTTTGTCGCCTTCCAGGCGAATCTGACTCACGTTGAACTGTTCCATCTGGATTTCAAGGTGGTTAACAGAAGTCTTCACTGCTGGACCAATCAACAACATTCTTATTAATGGAGAAAAGATTGACATTGTCAAGGACTTCATTCTTCTTGGATCAACTATCAACACTCACGGAAGCAGCAGTCAAGAAATCAAACGACGTATTGCATTAGGCAAATCTGCTGCACAAGATCTTTTTAAAGTGTTGAAGAACAAAGATGTCAGCTTGAGGACTAAGGTGCGTCTGACCCAAGCCATGGTATTTTCAGTAACCTCATATGCATCTGAAAGCTGTACAGTGAATAAGGAAGACCATAGAAGAATTGATGCTTTTGAGTTATGGTGTTAGAGGAGAATATTGAAAGTGTCATGGGCTGCCAAAAGTACTAACAGATCTATGTTGGAAGAAGTGCAGCCAGAGAGCTCCTTGGAGGCCAAGTGTGAGAAAACTTGGCACAGTGGCAGCAGCAATGGGTTCAAGTGTAACAATGATAATGAAGTTGACAACAAATGAGAGACTTCATCTCTCATACATCGGACATATTGTCAGGAGGGAGCAGTTACTGGAGAAGGATATCATGTTTGGTAAGGTGGAGGGTCAGAGAAAACGAGGAAGACCCCCAGCGAGATGGATTGGCCAAGTGGCAGCATCAATGGGCTCAAACGTGGCAACAGTAGTGAGGTTGACCCAGGATCAGGCAGTGTTTCGTTCTGCTGTGCATAAGGTCGCTATGAATCGGTACCGACTTGATGGCACCTAACAATAACAACAACAACAACAACTTTGTCTTCCAAGGCCTCCGGGTGAGTTTACCTGTTTGCACCACCCAGAGGACAAACCCAAGAATCAAAGACATACAAGCAGTTGTTGTTCAATGCTGTTGAGTCAGTTCTGACCTATAGTACCCCTGTGTAAAATTTCTGAGTGGCTGGTGAGTTTGAACCACCGACTTTGTGGTTCAAACCAACCTTGGGATCCAGTGCTTATCCTACTGCGCCACACCAGGACACACGCAGTAAACACACAGATATATCAAAGAAAAACAAAGCTCTTTTCTCTTATCTATCCAAGAGTATGGACTGAGGCTCAAGCTTTCTAGGACTGTCTGTAGGGGGAACATACGATGTCTTACCCCGTGTGCAAACCTAGCCCTATTTTATGTCGGAATACTAAGCATCCTTTAAAAAACACGTAATTTATTGTTGCTGTTGCGAATATGCACAGAGAACACACATAGACACCACCATTTCTACGTGTCCAGTTTAGTGACAATGATGATGTTCTTCGCATTGCCTTTTCCCCCCAGTCCGGCCTCATTAATTGTAAGCATTTTTGATACAGGCAGGCTTGTGCACAAACATGCCCCAGCCACAGCCCCGTGTGTCCCTCTTCCTCTTCCTTGCCAGGGTGCCGAGCAACTGACATGATGCCTGTTTGCCCGAGTGCAAGGCGAGGGCTGTGCTTTTCCTTTGCAGAAGATAAATGACGGTCTCATGCCGGCAGCCGAGCCGGTTAATAACTGGGCTGCTGCAATCATCATAATTAGAAACGGACTAGAAGTGTGGGGTCCCTGCCCTGCTGTCCTCAGATATCAGAGGATGCACAGATGTCATCCAGAAAAAGGACTGACCACTCTCGGCAAAGCCGGCTGCCACCTTTGGAGGAGCTGCATTCCCAGATGTCAAAGGGACATGAGTAGGAAGTGCTGGGGGTGTGGGGGGGTGTGGGGCTGGCGGGCCAATAGCACATAGCTCATCTGAAGGGTAGCTGCTATACAACTCACAACTTTTCAAGAAAACTTCCATATCCTTAGAAGTTATTTTATTGTGGTGGATAAATAGGTAAGACGTCCTGGTGGCATTCATGGTTAGGTGTCTGGCTGCTAACTGAAAGGTTGGTGGTTCAAACCCACCCAGAGAATCCAAGGGAGACAGACCTGGCTTCTGTCAACATTATAGTCTAGGAAACTCTATGGAAGAGCTCTTCTCTGTAACACGAACTGGAATGAACTCCATGGCACTTAACAACAACAAAAATTATGATGTTTCGACTCCTAGTGACCTTATTGAGCCGCTGGTGGGTTTGAACTGCAGACCTTGTGGTTAACAGTCCAATGCTGATCCTATAGTACCACACCAGGAGTCCACACACACAAAAAATGTTGTTGTTGTTGTTGTTAGGTGTCATTGAGTCGGTACCAACTCATAGCGACCCTATACACAACAGAATGAGACACTGCCTGATCCTGGGCAACCTCACAAACTTACTACCCTTGAGCCCCATTGTTACTGCCACTGTGCCAATCCATCTTGTTGGGAGTCTTCCTCTTTTTCTCCCAACCTCCTTTTTACAAAAAATATAGGCAACAAAAATGGGCCATTTTAACCATCTTCACGTGTCCAGTTCAGCGATGTTAATTATGTTCATCATTTTACTTGACCACCGTTATGAACTGTCCCCCAATTTTTCCATTACCCTTCACAGAAGTTCTGCGTCCCCTAATCCTTACATCTTCCACACACACTCCTCATCCACTCATGATGGTTGTTGTTGTCAAGTGCCGTCTAGTTGGTTCCAACTCATAGCAAACCAACAGAGAACAGCTGGTGGGTTTGAACTGCCAACCTTGTGGTTAGCAGGTAACCACTAGTAAATGTTAACTCCAAGTTATTTTACAGTTTTATTTATTTAATTAATCAATTTATTTTGAAGGTTTTTATTGTGGATTGAGTGAGAGTTTACAGGGCATATCATCAGTTTTACATTCACCAAATCATACACCTTGTTTCATTATAATGATTATATTCCCCTCCATGTACCATCAGTTAATAGTATTTCTCTCTATTCACTTTAGCTTTTTTTTTAAAAAAAACAAAACACTCAGGCATATATAATAATTTACATCTCCAAAAGGCACATTCTGCAAGTCTGCCTCCTGGCCACCAGCTCTCAGTCCCTCTCTTCCCATAAATCTAGAGCCCTCAGCTGCTTCCCCTTTCCATGACCCCATCTCTGCCTCCATCTCTGGTGT
>NW_006412259.1:8352-9170 GCF_000296735.1 Chrysochloris asiatica
TGCCTTTATCGCCACCTCATTTTAGGTAGCTAATGTCTAAGTTGCCTGCCCATATCTACCCTGTGTACAGAGGGGATAGCATTGATACTTGATGTGAAGACTGCTTCTCTCTCTGTTGGTATTTAGAGTTACTACCTCCATGAGTATAGGTTCATCAAATTGTAGCAATTTAGCCTTGTTTCCTTTATTAAAAAAATTTTTTTTCTTTTTGGTAATCTTCCTCTAGTTGAGAGTTTTGATTACTGAGCCATCAAGGCTAGGTCAAATGGGTACTGTCTGAAAGTTTGGGTGTTCTTGTGCATCTTTCCTCACGTCATATCAGCTGGATGCTTCACTCTCAGCTCTAGCCCTCTGTGGCTATGTCCTTGTCCATAGGCTCAAGTGCCCCCAGGTCTCACTACACTTTGCACCAACCAGCCCATCTTCTTCTCTCTCTCATCTCCAGGTCAATGGAACTCAATGGATTGGGGTTGAACTCAGCCATTTCTTCATTGCTGCCTTTCTCCTCTTCCACTCCCCAGTAGACCAATGTGGTTGCCAGCAAGCTTACCTGCTTGTTTCTGTGTTCCCTTTGAGTTTCAGTCTTAGAGGGGAGTTTGTCCTGAAGGAACTGGATTGCTTGCCTTGATGTCTTCCTGGCAAACAGCTTGCTTATTCTTGTAGTAGCCATTCATGCTGACATTTTTGTTTTGGGTTTTTCCTGATGAACTTTCTTTGAAGATGTATCTTCTGTCACTGCAGCTTTTCCAGACTGGTCTGCTTGTCCTTTCTAGTGGGAATGTCCCACCGCATAAGGTTCTGGATGGGACTCAGGATTC
>NW_006412260.1:0-913 GCF_000296735.1 Chrysochloris asiatica
TGGATTTCTTGCTTCTGCCACAAATTCCCCCAGCTGTAAGCCTTCCAACCTTCTAAATATTCCTTTATATGTGGTTTAGAGTTCTGGGACCATCCTCTGAGCCTGCTTGGTCAGGTATTCTGTGTTGTTGCTGGCAGATTTCCTTACTACACTTCTACCCGATCTGCCATCTTGTTTGTTTCAAATCCAACTGATTTTTGTATGTTGATTTTGTAGCCTTCCACTTTTCTGAATTTTCCAATGAGTTCCAGTATATTTTTTCTTAGCCTTTGTGGTTTTCTATGTATGGGATCATATCATATGCAAATAGAATTTTATTTCCTCTTTACCAATTTGGATGCCTTTAATTTCCCAATGTAGCCTTATAGCTCAGGCAAAAATTTCCAAAATAATATTGAATGGGAGTGGAAATAAAGGGCATCCTTGTCTGGTACTTTTTCGCAAGGGGAAGTCTTTCAGTTTCTCTCCATTGAGAGTGATGTTGGCTGTTGGTATTGGACATATGCTCTTAATTATGTTGAGGAGTTTCCCTTTAATTCCTACTTTGTTGAGTTTTTTTTGTTTTTTTTGTTTTTGTTTTTTTTTAGGAATGAGTGTTGGATTTTATCAAATGCCTTTTCTGCATCAAGTATTATGATCATGTGGTTCTTGTCCTTTTTCTTATTTATATGGTGGATGTCATTGATTGTTTTTTGATGTTGAACCATTCTTGCATCCCTCGTATAAATCCCACTTGGTCATGATGTGTTATGTTCTGATGTGTTATTGAATTCTGTTGAGTAGGATTTTGCAATATATTTTCCTCTCAGCACTGCTTTCACTGTGTCCCAAAGATTTTGGTATGTTGTGTTTTCATTCTCATTCATTTCTAGGAACTTTGTGAATTTATGTTTAATTTATTCTATTACCCAGT
>NW_006412260.1:1613-2317 GCF_000296735.1 Chrysochloris asiatica
CTAATTTCACTCAACATAATGTCCTCAAGGTTCATCCATGTTATGCGATGCCTTGCTGCTTCCTTGTTATTCTTCAAGGTAGCATAATATTCCATTGTGTGTATGTACCACAGTTTGTTTATACATTCTTCAGTCGATGGGCACTTTGGCTGTTTCCATCTTTTTGTTATTGTAAATAGTACTGCTATGAACATTGGTGTGCATATATCTTCTCGTGTTGTGGCTCAGAGGAATTGCTGGATCATAAGGTATTTCTATTGTCAACCTTCTGAGGAAATGCCATATTGCTTTCCAGAGAGGTTGGACCATTTTGCATTCCCACCAGTAATGCAGGAGTGTCCCAGATTCTCCACATCCCTGCCAGCATTTATTGTCCTCTACATTTTTGATCTTTGCTGTTATTGTTGGTGTGAGATGATGTCTCATTTTTGTTTTGATTTGCATATCTTTAATGGTTAGTGATAGTGAACATTTCTTCATATGTTTGTTGGCTGCCCAGATCTCTTCCTTAGTGATGTGTCTGTTGATGTCCAGTGCCCACTTTTTAATTGGGTTATTTGTCTTTTTCTTGTAGAGTTGTTGTAGCTTCCTGTATATTTTAAAAATGAATCCCTTGTCTAATGTGTCATTGCAAAAGATTTTTTCCCATTCTGTGGGTTCCCTTTTTACTCTTCTGGTGAAGTCTTTTGATGCACATAAGTTTT
>NW_006412260.1:4784-7128 GCF_000296735.1 Chrysochloris asiatica
GCTCTTTCATTGGGAGCATAGATATTTATTATGGTTATTTCGTCTTGTTCAATTGTCCCTTTAATCATGACATAATGTCCATCTTTATCTATTATGCTGTTTTTTTGCCTTAAAGTTTATTTTATCAGATATTAGTAATGCCACTCCTGTTCACTTTTTATTGCTATTAGCTTGGTATATTTTTTCCATCCTTAGACTTTTGATCTGTTTTTGTCTCTGTGTGTGAGATGTATCTGTTTCAAACAGCATATTGAAGGATCTTGTTTTCTGATCAATTCTGCCACCCTCCGTCTCTTAACAGGTGAATTTAATCCATTTACATTCAGTGTAATTATTGATAGGTGTTGATTAATTGCTACCATTATATTTGTTTTTTGTTTTTTTTGTGTGTGTGGTGGTGCTGCTTCTTTGTTCTGTTTGTCTTCCTTTCTTGAGTTCATGTTTTTTGTGTTCCGTCTTTTGAGTGTCCTCATAGTTTTAATGTTTTCATACTCTTCTTCGATTTTCATTCTCTTGGTATGTTGTGAAGTGTTTATTTTCTTTTGAGTTTGCCTCATAGTCCATTAACTTTTCTCTCCATTTAGTGCAGTCTATTTTATCTTGTAATCGACCTGACCTTTTCAGTATCTGAATCTCTGTTCCTACGTGTTTACTTTCTTTTACATTGTACTTGTTTTTATCATTGACTGATGTCCTGATTCTCTAAATTTGTTCTTATAGTTTTGTTCTGTTAACAACTCTTCTTTCTGTTGACTTAATTCAGGCAGGTGCTGCCACATATGTCAATCTCTGGTTGTTGTCTGTTCTTGTTGGTTCTCAGTCCACAGAACTCCCTTTAGGATGTTTTGTAGCACAGGGTTGGCTTTGGTAAAATCCCTTTGCTTCTGTTTATCCTGGAATGTTTTGATTACACCATCATATTTGATTGATATCTTTCCTGGATAAAGGATTCTTGGTTGGCAATTTTTTTCTTTCAGGATTTTACATCATTTGATTTCTTGTCTGTTGCTTTCATGAGTGTTGATCATTGATTTGAGCAAAATGAAGTCTTTGACAACTTCAATCTTTTCTCTATTTATATGGATGTTCTTTATAGGTCCTCTTGTGAGGATTTTTGTTTTCTTTACATCAAGATGCAACCCATTCCATAGGTTGTCGTCTTTGCTCTCCATCAGTAAGTATTTTAAGTCCTCTTCACTTTCATGAAGCAAGGTTATATCATCTGCATAAGGCAGATTGTTAATGAGTCTTCTTCCAATCCTGATTTCATGTTTTTCTTCATATAATCCAGCTTCTTGGATTATTTGTTCAGCATACAGATTGAACAAGTATGGTAAAAGAATACAACCCTGACACAAAACTTTCCTTATTTTAAACCATTCAGTGTTCCCTTGGTCTATTAACAGGTTCCTCGTAAGCACAATTAAGTGTTCTGGAATACTCATATTTTTAAATATTGTTCAAAGCTTGTCATGATCCATGCAATCAAAAACCTTTGTATAGTCAATAAAGCACAGGTAAACATCTTTCTGGCATTCTTTGCTTTCAAACAAGATCAATCTGACACAAGCAATGATATTCCTCATTCCATATCCTCTTCTGAAACCAGCTTGAACCTCTGGAAGTTCTCTGTCAATATATGCTTTCAGCAATTTTTGCATTACCTTTAGTAAAATTTTACTAGTATGGGATATCTATGATATTGTACGATGATTTACACAATCCATTGTGTCACCTCTCTTTGGAATACAGACAAATCTTTTCCACTCAGTTGGGCAGGTCTTCCAAATTTCTTGGCATAGATGAGTGAGTGCCTCCAGTGCTGCATCAGTGTGTTGAAAGATTTCAATTTGTATTCCATCTCTTCCATGTTGTTTTTTGTCAATGACTTCGATGCACCTTGGACTTCTTCCTTCAGGATCACCTTTAATCATATGCTACCTCTTGTAATGGTTGAAAATAAACTATTTATTTTGGGTACTCTGACTCTGTGTATTCCTTTCACCTTCATTTGATATGTTCTGCATCATTTGATAATTTGCTCATAGAATTCTTCAGACTGCAAGTCAAGGTTTGAATTTTTCTTCAGTTCCCCCAGCTTGAGAAATTTTGAGTATGCTCTTCCCTTTTAGCTTTCTAACTCCAGGTTTTGCACTTTTTGTTATAATATTTGACTTTGTCTTCTTGAGTTGCTTTGAAGTTTTCTGTTCATCTTTTGTACCTCCTCACTTATTCCAATTGCCTTAGCATCTTTGGGCTGCAAAGCAAGTTTCAGATTGGCTTCTAACATCCATTTTGGTCTTTTCTTTCTGTCTGTCTTCTTTTTTTTTTAATTTAAGGTTTT
>NW_006412260.1:7693-8210 GCF_000296735.1 Chrysochloris asiatica
GACAGCTATTCAGAGGGGACTCTTTCTTTCCCCCAACCCTCTTAAACGAAGCTTCTTCTTGAAACCTTGTAAGCCAGTCACTTCGAGCCTTTATTGCCCCTTCATTTTAGATAGCCAATGTCTAAGTTGCCAGTCCCTATCTACCCTGTGCACAGAGCGGATAGTGTTGATAATTGATTTGAAGACTCTTTCCCTCTTTGTTGTTATTTAGAGTAACTACCGCTCTGAATATAGGACAGGTTCATCATGAATATGTATCTTCTGTCACTATAGCTGTTCCAGTCTGCTGGTCCTTTCTAGTGGGAATGTCTACCACCTCACAAGGTTGTGGATGGGACTCAGGATTCCACCTAAGGTCCTATATTCTGTAAAGGCTTTTCACAGGCCTATTTCACTGGGCAAGTTGTAGAACCCCTTTTAGGTATTCCAATCAGGTATGGGCTGAAGGCAGGCTTACAAGTTTTCTTTAATCATGTTTCCCAACATTCCTTTCTATCCTACTCAAGTGTCTATTTTA
>NW_006412261.1:0-1445 GCF_000296735.1 Chrysochloris asiatica
CCAGAGAGGGAGAGAGACTATGTACTGAAGACTCAGGGGGAAGTGGGGAGTGGGGAGTGGGGTGGAGTTTAGGGGGCGGGTTTGTACAGTATACCCTTTGGTCGGTTGATGATGAGTGGAGGGGATTGGAACCATGGCAATGTAACTATATATGATAGAATGAATGTAGAACTAAAGATCTCTCATGTGAACTATCATATAATTCACAATAAAACGTTAAAAAAAATGTGTATGAATAGTCTGGTGAAAAACTGATTTTCTCTGTAAACCTTTACCAAATTCACAATGAAAAGTTTCTTTAGAAACAGAAAAAAAATGTATTTAACATTGTGGAAAGCATATAATATTACTGTTATGGAACAATTTTAAAGCAAACTTTAGTTAAATAAGGTTTATGTTTGCATGCATGCATTCATAAGACCCTCTACAAAACTACATCTGTACGAGAATTTAACACTGTGAAAAATAAGCAACATTCTCTTTAGAGAGATGTTGTAACAGTTTGTGAAACATGGGTTGTTTTGTTGTTGTTGTTAGTCTGAAGCTTTGCAGTGTTGACTCTGTAAAAAAAAAAAACCAATATGTTTATCATTCTCAATAGCATGTCATATTATGCCTACAGATATATGTTTATGAACTGTGTTTAAGTGTAACTCTTGTGAGTAGGAATTTACAGGGAACCTTCTGTGAAACAGAACATTTCCCAGACTGTCAAGCAGATAACCTCTTTAAAGAAGTGTGTTTACATACTATGTACTTTATAGATATCTCTCTGTTTAAAACAACAACAAAAAAGGTGTTTAATCCTCTGGAAAGCATTTAGGATTATTTTGGGTGAGTTATGTTTGGTTTTGAGTATTTAAGAGGGCTTTTCTGTATGTTAGAAGCTTACTCTATATGTAAAAGTCTGTGTTTAACACTGAAAAATGTGTAATACTATGTCTAGAAGTAATGTTAAAACACTTCTTTTAATGAAGGCTTTGAGATAATGAAGCTTTACAGAGTTATCTCTGTTTAAGATTTTCTTTTTTGTGTTGTTTTATTTTGTTTTTGTCTTGTTTTGTTTTACATTCTAGAAAGCATATAATATACTCCTTAAAATGATTTGTTTGCAAAGAGTGTTAAGTAGTGCTTCTGGTGAATCAGAATGTTTACAGTCAACATTTTGGAAATCATATAACATTATCTTCATAAAGGAAACTCCAAAGATTTCATTAAATAGGAGATTTTGTAAGTATTAAGCTTTACTGAATTGTGGCATTGTTGTTGTTAGGTGCCATCAGATTGGTTCTAACTCATATGGACCATCTATACAATAGAACAAAATATTGCCAGGTCCTAAGAAGTCCTGGTGTGGCGCTATGAGTTAATGCGACAGACGGCAAAGCCGTTTGAACTACAAGCTCGGTGGTTCAAGCTCACCAGTTGCTCCTTGGAAACCCTAT
>NW_006412261.1:2325-3812 GCF_000296735.1 Chrysochloris asiatica
TGTATTCCCTTTGAGTCTTAGTCTTGGAAGGGGGTTTGCCCTGAGGGGACCAGACCACTTGCTTTGATGTCTCTTGGGGGAGCAACTTGCTTGTTCTTGTAGTAATCAGTCTGACTGCTGTTACTGTTTTGTATTTTTCCTGTGAATCTTTCTTTCAAGAAGTATCTTCTGTTCTTCTAGCCACTCCAGGCTGGTCAGCTTGTACTTTCAAGTGGAAAATTCCTACCTCAGAAAATTCCAGATGGGGTTCAGGATTACACCTATGGTCTTATGTAATGCAGATGCTCGGCAGGAATCTTCCTTCACTGGGCACTTTGTAGACCCATTTTAGGTATTCCAATCAGTTATAGAAGACAGACTTACAAGCTTTCTATGGTGATATTTCTGGGTATTCCTTGCTCTCTTCTCAAGTGTCTATTTTATAATGGTATGCCTGGGAAACCAAGATTCAAAAGACAGTTAAGCATCTTAACGTTGTTGTTTTTAGGTGCCATCGAGTCAGTACCAACTCATAGCAACTTTTATGCACAGAAGAAACACTGCCAAATCCTGGGCCAACCTCACTATGTTGCCATGCTTGAGTCTATCAATGCTGCCACTTTGCCAATCCATCTCATTGTGGGTCTTCCTCTTTATCTCTGACCCTCCACCTTACCAAACATTATATCCTTCTCCAGCAACTTATCCCTTCTTACAATATGTCTGCAGTATAAGAGATGAAGTTTGGCCATCTTGGCCTCCAAGGAGCACTCTGGCTGCACTTCTTCCAAAACAGATCTATTGATTCTTTTGGTAGTCCATGGCACTTTCAATATTATCCCCACACCAAAACTCAAAAGCATCAATTATTCTATGGTCTTTCTTATTCACTGTCCAACTTTCGCATGTATATGAGGTTATTGAAAATACCATGGCTTGGGTTAGGCGCTCCTTAGTCCTTAAGCTGACATCTTTGTTCTTCAACACTTTAAAAAGGGTTTGTGCAGCAGATTTCCTAATGCAATATGTCATTTGATTTCTTCACTGCTGCTTCCATGAATGTTGATAGTTGAACCAGGAAGAATGAAATCCTTGACAACTTCAATCTTTTCTCCATTGATAAGAACATTGTTTATGGGTCGAGTGGTAAAGATTTTTGTTTTCTTGATATTGAGATGTAATCCATACCAAAGGCTGTGCTCTTTGATTTTCATCAGTAAATATTTTAACTCTTCACTTTCAGCAAGCAAGATTGTATCTTCTGGAATAATTTGAGTAGAATTGGTGACAGCTTTTCCCAGATTTGTTTGGTAGAACTCACCAGTGAAGCCATCTAGGCCTGGACTTCTTTTCATTGGGAGTTTTTTGAAGACTTGATCAATTTCTTCTTTTGTTGTCAGTCTGTTCAGATTTTCAACTTCACTGTGTGTAAGTTTAGGTATTTGGTTTTATCTTCTAGAGCTGATCTTTGAAATTTCCTGTTCAGCTCTTGGACCTCTTCAATTCTT
>NW_006412261.1:6222-6799 GCF_000296735.1 Chrysochloris asiatica
CAACAACAACAACAAGTTTAGGTAAGTCGTATTTTTCTGAAAATGTATCCCTATCTTCTTAGGTTTCAAATATGTTGGAATACAACTTTTCATAGTATCGTGTTATTACCCTGTTGATTTCCTGTGGTTCCGTTGTGACATCACCCATGTGCTTTCTAATATGTGTTATTTGTGTCTTCTCCCTCTTTTCTTTAATTGGGTTTACCAATAGTCTGTCAATTTTGTCAATCCTTTAAAAGAACCACCTTCTTGCCTGGTTATTCTTTCTAGAGTTTTTCTGTTTTATTTATTTTTGCTCTTATCTTTATTATTTCTTCTCTTTTGGTGACTGTAGGTTCCCTTTGCTGGTCTGTTTCTAATTGTTGTAGATGCTGTGTTAATGTGTTAATTTTGGTTCTTTCTTCTTTTTGGATGTGTGCATTTATTGCAATAATTTGTCCTCTCACTACTGCTTTTGCCATGTCTCAAATATTTTAGTATGTTTTGTTTTCATTCTCATTTGTTTCTAGGAAGTTTGTGAGTTCACATTTAATTTCTTCTATTGCTCAGTTGTGTTTCAGCAGCATGTTAGTCAGTT
>NW_006412261.1:7798-8298 GCF_000296735.1 Chrysochloris asiatica
GGGATGTGCTGCCATGCATTTTAATCTCTGGTTGTTGTCCGTTCTTGTTGCCTCTCAGTCCACAGAACTCCCTTTAGGATGTTTTGTACTGTGGGGTTGGCTTTGGCACAATCCCTTAGCTTCTGTCTATCCACGAATGTTTGATTATACCATCATATTTGGTTGATAGATTTGCTGGATAAAGGATTCTTGGTTGACAGTTGTTTTTTTTTTTTTCCTTTCAGGGTTTTACATATGTCTCCCCATTGCCTTCTTGCTTACATGTTTTGTGCTGAGAGATCTGAGCTTAATCTGACTTGCTTGCCTTTGTATTAACACTTCTCTTTTCCCTACCTGCTTTCAGGAATATCTCCTTATTTTTGATTTTGGAGAGCTTGATTATGATATGTCTCAGTGATTTTCTTTTGGGGTCTATCCTTCCTGTGCTTCATTGAGCTTCTTGAATGTTTATCTTTTCACTTTTCAGGATGTTAGGGAAATTTTCTTCCAGCAGTTCTTCA
>NW_006412262.1:0-545 GCF_000296735.1 Chrysochloris asiatica
GGTGAGTTTGAACCACTGGCCTTGTGATTCACACCAACCTTGTAGTCTATGCTCAGCAGAATGAAACAATGCCCGGTCCTGTGCCATCCTCACAAATGTTGTTACATTTGAGTCCACTGTTGCTGCCATTGTGTTAATCCAACTTGTTGGGGGTCTTCCTCTTTTTGACTGCATGATGTCCTCCACTTTTCCAAGCATTTTGGCCTTCTTCAGGGACTGATTCCTCCTGAGAGCATGTCCAAAGTATGAGAGACAGTCTTGCTATCTTGGCTTCTAAAGAGTACTCTGGCTGTATTTCTTCCAAGACAGATTTGTTTGTTCTCTGGCAATCCACGGTACTTTCGCTATTCTTGGCTAACACCGTAACTCAAATGCACCAATTCTATAGTCGTCCTTATTCGTTGCCCAACTTTCACATGCATATAAGGCAATTGAAAATACCATGGCTACGGTTAGGCACACTGACATCTTTGCTCTTCAACACTTCAAAGAGATATTTTGCAGAAGATTTACCTAATGCATTTGATTTCTTGACTGCTACTTCC
>NW_006412262.1:2860-3809 GCF_000296735.1 Chrysochloris asiatica
TTGGTCTTGCAAAATTGTATCATGTCATCTCCAGGACCATTTCTATAACCAAGGCTATATTTTCCAACTTCTAATCCTTCCTCTTTGTTTTCAACTTTTGAATTCCAATACAATAATTATCAATGCATCTTGATGATATGTTTGATCAATTTTACACTGAAAAAGTTTGTAGAACCCTATCCAGAACCTTCTGAGGTAGGGAATTCCCACTAGATAGAACAAGCAGACCAGCCTAGAACAGCTAGAGCAACAGAAGATACATCTTCAAAAAAAGATCTGCAGGAAAAATTAAAAACAAAAATGGCAGAATGATTGGCTACTACAAGAACAAGCAAGTTATTCGCTGGGAAGCCATCAAGGCAAGCAATCAAGTCACTTCAGGACAAACTCCCCTCCAAGACTGAAACTCAAAGGAAACACATGAGCAGGCATGTAAGCTTGCTGGTAACCATATTGGTCTACTGGTGAGTGGAAGAGGGGGAAAGGCAACAGTGAAGAAATGGGCTGAGTTCAACCATGTTCCATTGACATCCATTGACCTGGAGATGAGCGAGAGAAGAGGAAAGGCTGATTGGTCCCAGTGTGGTGACACCAGGGGACTCCTGAGCCCACAGACAAGGACATAGCCATGGAGGGCTAGAGCTGAGAGTGAAGCATCCAGCTGATATGAAGTGAGAGGAGACACACAAGAACACCCAAACTTGCAGATAGTACCCATTTGACCTAGCCTCGATGGCTTGATAATCAGAACTCCATTAGAGTAAGATTTTAAAAAAAAATGTTTTGATAAAGGAAATGAGGGTAAATTGCTACAATTTGATAAATTTGACCTATACTCATGGATGTAGTAACTTAAAATACCAACAGAGAGGGAAGAAGTCTTCATATCAAGTATCAATCCTATCCCCTTTCTATATAGGGTAGATAGGGATGGGCAACTTAGACATTG
>NW_006412262.1:4554-9825 GCF_000296735.1 Chrysochloris asiatica
GTACTTCAAGATAGATTTGAAATATTCTTGTTGGTGATGAATGTGATGCCATTACTCTTCAGTTTGTAGTTCCCAGCATAGTAAACCATATGACTGATTCAAAACAGCTAGTACCAATTCATTTCAGCTTACAAATGCCAAGGTTATCGATCTTTATGCATTCAATTTCATTGTTAACAACTTCCAAGTTTCCTAGAAACTTTACTTCGTAAATTCCATGTTCTGATTACTAATGGATGTTTGCAGCTCTTTCTCCTCATTTTGAGTTGTTCTCCATCAGCAAATGATGGTCCCAAAGGCTTTTCTCCATTCGCGTAATCACAGTCAATTCTACTTCAAGGAGGAAGCTCTTCCTCAGCCATATTTTGAGTGCCTTCCAACCTGAGGGTATCATCTTCTGGCACTATGTCTGACAACGTTCTGCTGCTATACATAAGATTTTCAGTGGCTAGCCATTCAGAAGTGGTCTGCTTCTCCTGCTTCCTAGTCTGTCTTATTCTGGAAGCTGTTCTGAAATATGTCCATCATGAATGATTCTGCTGGTATTTAAAAAATCAGTGGCAGAATTTCCACCATAACAGCATCACACAAGTCACCACAGTACAACAAACTGTCAGACACCACTAAATGGTGCCAAGTGTAAAGAAATGTTGATGTGAGTGCTGGTTAGTGGAAAGCCAGTGAATAGTATTTCAGTAAATTTGAGGAAATGCATATCCCACTACTTGCTAGCACATATGTATAAGCAAATCTCACCTAGGTGGAAACTTTGCCACTGGTATTTTAAATACCAGCAGAGTCATCCATGATAGACAGATTTCAGCACAGTATCCAGGATAAGACAGACTAGAAAGTAGGAGAGGCAGACCATTTCCGAATGGTTAACCACTGAAAACCTTAGGAATATTCGTTGTATTATATTTTGGACTCCTGGTGTGAAGCTATAGGATCAGCACTGGACTGCGAGCCATCTGTCAGCAGTTCAAACCCACCAGCCGCTCCTCAGAAACCCTGTGCAGGGTTGTTATGGGTCAGAATCAACTCGACAGCACTTAACAACAACTACATTTTCAATGGGAGTGGATGACTAAATTGAGGTTTGCTAATATAGTGTTAGGAGCTCTGGTAGCGTAGTGGTAACGAATCAGACTGCGAACCACAAGGTCAGCAGTTCGAAACTACTAGCTGTTCTGTGGGAGAAAGATGAGGCTTTCTGCTCCCATAAAGATTTACAGCCTTGGAAACCCTGTACAGGGTCGCTATGAGTCGGAACCGACTCCACGGTACATAACAACAACAATATAGTGTTAATTATCAGCTAAAATAAATGAATTAGAGCTACTATTTGTAGTAAAAATATTTAAAATGTGATAGTGCATCCTAGAAATAAGAGTAAAAAGAACAATGGTCTAGAATAAGATCAAGATGGTCTGTATGTATTATGTATGATACTGACAAATACATACATCTTTATCTATGTAATCTATTTTTTAAAGTAAATTAATATGAGTTGTAGATATTTCCTAAACTGATCTATACCCTAATAACAACCAAAATTTGAGTAAAAATTTTTTGTTTGAGGAGGAAAGAGGTAGAGAAGGGAAAAGGAGAGAAGTAATGTCATTTAAAAAACAGACCCTCTAAGTTCAATTCCTGATACCACCTATATAGGTTGTCTCTTGCCACAATAATGGGGTAAAACAGATAATCATTGAACTCGATGGCACAAACAATAGCATTTATTGTTCATACAGCTAGTGACGACTGATTCTGAGCTTGCTCACAGGGCAGCTAGCTATCAGTTGGCTTACCTGGGAAGAGTCCATTCTACTTCACAGGTTCATCCACTAGAAGGCTAGTCAAGACAGGTTCTCCAGAAATAACAAAGGCACAATAAAGAAAGAGTGCAGAAATGCGCAAGACCTCTTGAGACCTACCTACGCGGGCCTGGTACACTTTCATTTCTATCTCACTACATTATTAGCCAAGCAATCACAAAAACAAGCTTAGATTCAAAGTGTGGAGGTACAGACTCCACCTCTTTAGTGAGAGGAACTGAAAAGCCTTGGGACTAAGGATGAAGATTTAAGAACAGGGGCAATGAATGAAAGCTCCCACATCATCATTTCATTGTACCCCATCTCGTCTGAAACTACTAAACAGAGCATCCCCTACATATCAGCTGGTGGCTAGACTCTGGAGACCCACTGAGGCAGCAGGCAGAACTTTGCCCTCAGTGAGACACAGTCGAGATACAGTGCAGTTGGGTCTGAGGTACTGGTTATGTGCTGTGGAGTGGTTCCAACTCATAACAACCTTGTATAGAGTTTCCGAAGTTATAATCTTTATGGGAGCAGAAAGCCTCATCTTTCTTCTACAGAACCACTGGTAGTTTTGAAAAGCTGACCTTGATATTAGCAGACAGACTCATAACCACAAGCTACCAGAGCTCCTTAGTTGGGACTGCGAGGACATATGTATTGAAGGATCAGGAACATACTCATCTTGGAGAGATAAATGACCCATGCGTTGCAGGAACGATAAGACCTAGTGTAGAGCACAATTATCTCCAGGTGGTACAAATGGTTAGCTGTTAACTACTGGTGTGGCACTGTAGGATCAGCACTGGACTTCGAACCACAAGGTCGGCAGTTCAAACCCACCAGCTACTCCTCGGAAACCCTGTACAGGGTCTCTATAAATTGGAATCAACTCAGCAGCACTTACCAACAATAAGAACTCATCTAAAGGTTGGTGGTTCAAACTCATTCAGTGATGCCACAGAAGACAGGCGTGGAGATCTGCTTCAGTCAATAGTACTGCCAAGGAAACTCTCTGCAGAAGTTTTACTCTGTAACACAGGGGGTCAGCAGCAGTTAGGGTTCATATGATGACAGTTACTTTGTTATTATTGTTGTTAGTATGTCCTAGAGAGCACGTTCTTGGAAGGAGAGGTGGCTTAGAGAAAGGCTAGTGGTAGACATGCCTCTGTGTCTTTGTAAACTGGCATTGTTGTTATTAGGTGCTGTCAAGTCGATTCCGACTCATAGCAACCCTGTATAGGGTTTCCGAGGAGCAGATGGTGAGCTTGAACTGTTGATCTTGCAGTTCAAACCAACTTTGCAGTCCAGTGCATTAACCCACAGCACCATATCAGGACTCCAAAACGGCATTATTACCTTTGGAATGGGTTATGAGAAAAAATGTCTGGCACATAGTAGCATCTCATTAAAAGTTGAGTGAATCTAGAAATTTAATTCTAACCCTGACCTCCCTCCACAGCCTCACTTAGCTTCTCAGCTTCTACCGTACAGTCCTTTTACACCTTACTCACCCAGGATCTCTGCCATCTCTGAGGGCCTTTGCTCATGCTGTTCCCTTTGCCTGGAACCTTTTCCCTCCTACCTAATTCTACTGGTGCCTCAGGAGCCTACATTTCCTCAGGAAAGCCTACCCCTGCTTCCCAGGCAAGATCACATTTCCTCATTATAAGCTCCCTTAGCACACTGTATGCACACAATAAGTATCAGGTGAAACAATGGTGGTTGAATGACCCTTGCACAGTGCTGACCTCAAGTGATGGCTTTGGGTATTACTACAAATCATTTTCTTCTCATTTCTGACTTCCAGGGGCTTTAACATTTTAGTGACTACAGGATTAAATGAGAATGGAACCCTGAATGAGTCAATCCTGAAGAATGAAATGCAGGATTTATAAATGTATTTAAAGAAACAAGGTGTAACCTGCAGACCCCAGGCCTTACCTGGGCACTTCATTCCTTAACTGACTAGATTGTTCCTGGGCTCTGCAGTATCACATCCTCCCTGACATTCTCCCCTCTTGCTTCCATAATAACACCCAGGCCTGTCTCGCCTCCTACATTTTCTGTTTTCTTTGCTGGTTCTTAGATGTCAATCTTTCCCTTCTTGAGTGTTCTTTTCATCGGATTCCACCACGGTAACTGTCCCAACACTGCCCCTGCCCAAAAAGAATTCCCTTTATTAAGATATAATTTATATATCATACCATTTGCTCTAGTGGTTACGAATCGGGCTATGAACCACAGGTCAGTTCGAAACTACCAGCTGTTCCGTGGGAGAAAGATTAGGCTTTCTGCTCCCATAAAGATTTACAGCCTCGGAAACCCTGTACAGGGATGCCAAGAGTCGGAACCGACTGCACAGCACATAACAACAACAACCATTCGCCCATGTACAACCTAATGGCTTTAGTATATTCAGAGTTGTGCAACCTAACCCCATCAGTTTTAGAACATTTCATTCACTCCATAAAGAAACCCTGAATCAATTAGCAGTCACTCCTCATTTCCCTCCAAGCCCCCCAATCCTGTTACTGTTGTTAAGTGCCATTGAGTCAGTTCTGACTCAGCAACTCTATATAGAATTCCAAAGGCTGTAAATCTTTGCAGGAGCAGAAAGCTTCATCTTTCTCCTGAGGGCTTGAACTTCTGACCTTGTGTTAGCAGTCCAGTACTTAGTCTACAGAGCCACCATGCTCCTAACTCCTAGGCAACCACTAATTTGTTTTCTCTCTTGATCGAGTTTCCTACCTTGGACATTTTCTATAAATGGAATCACACAATAATGTGTTATTTTGTGATTGGTACTTTCACTTGGCATAGTATATCTGTATTTCATTACTTTTTATTGCTAAATAATCTTCTATTGTATGATTTGCCACATTTTTAAATCCATTCATCAGTTGATGAACATTTAGGTGGTTTCTACTTTTTGTCTATTATGAATAAAGCTGTTGTGAACTGAACATCATGTACAACTTTATGAATATAAGTTTTCTCTTCTCTTGGATATATGCCTGGGAGTGGAAATTCTGGGTCATATGGTAACTCTATAGGTCTTTGGATAGCTCAAAGAGTTTGCAGTAGATGACTAACCTAAACCTTAGGTTTGAGCCTATCCAGAAGAGTCATGAAAGAAAAGCTTGGTGATTATAAAGATTGTTGTTGTTATGTGCCGCCAAGTCAGTTCCGCCTCATAGCGACCCTGTAAAGGGATTCCAGGGAGTGGCTGGTGAGCTTGAACCACCAACATTGCGTTCCATACAAACCTTGAGGTAGAGTGCTTATCCTATGGTGCCATGGTGGTGGTGGCTGTGTGCTGTGGAGTTGGTTCCAACTCATAGCAACCCTGTACAGAGTTTCTGAGGCTGTAAATCTTTATGGGAGCAGAACGCCTCATCTTTCTCCCATGGAACAGCTGGTAGTTTCGAACTGCTGACCTTGTGGGTTG
>NW_006412263.1:0-2443 GCF_000296735.1 Chrysochloris asiatica
CATGGAGAAGGACATCATGCTTGGTAAAGCGGAGGGTCAGTGAAAAAGAGGAAGATTCCTACGATATGGATTAGCACAGTGGCAGCAGCAATGGGCTCAAACGTAACAATTAATGTGAGTTTGGCACAGGACTAACCAATGTTTCATTTTGGTGTGCACAGGGTCACTATGAGTCGGTACTAACTAGATAGCACCTAACAACAACACCATAGTAGCACTTTCATTGTATTCTATTTGTCAAACCAAGTCCCAAGGTTAGGCCCATTCAAGGAAAAGGGAAATAGCTTCCACTTGTTAATGTTGTTGTTGTTGTTATATGCCATTGAGTCAGTACTGACTCATAGCGACACAATGCACAACAGAATGAAACACTGCCTGATCCTGGGCCAACCTCACTATTGTTGCCACGCTTGAGACCATTGATACTGCCACTTGGCCAATGCATCTCGCTGGGGGTCTTGCTCTTTTTCTCTGACCCTCCACATGTTTTAACTATTTGGTATCTTTTCAATCTTTATCTGTGGCCCTGAGAATTCCTTAAGTTCACAGATACCTTTCCAAAAGGGCCTAAATGTCGTCATCTCGCTGTTAAAGTCTTCAAGGCTCTCCACTGCCTGTAGAAGAAAGTTCAAATTTTCTAGCTGGACTTTTAGGACCATTAATAAAATGGTCTATAGTCTAATTTCTGGTCACCAGGCACACAAACTTCCTCATGCAAACACACATGCACTCTCATACAAGCATGCATACAAAGACACACAATTGACTATCTACTTTCCATAAAGACTACCAGAATAGCCTCTGCATGGAACAAGTCATGCTTTTTAGTTAACCAGAGTCAAGGAGAGCAGCTCCACCTTGACCAAGTCCTATTAGTGTCTCTGAAGTGGGAGGACAGGGGCAGATGTTGACTGAGTTGTAGCATCCAGGCTCAAGTGGTTTAAGGCAAGTCTTCCAACATGAAAATCTGATTAGAATTGGGCTAAATTCCTGACGCAGACATTTTGAGTTGACCAACAAAGTGAAGCAAGAGCCTTTGTGTGAGTCTTCATTAGTAATTTGTTGTTTGGTAAGTTAGCTTTTGCCCAGGTGAGCCACCTGTTACTCTGAGAAGGAGACTCTGAGCAATCCTTTGCTTGAATGAGTCGGTTCTCAGGAATTTACAAAGCATACAGTAAAGCACTTAATGGTTTACAGTTTTATCTTTCCTAGAAATAATTTTCTAGAATAAATGGTAGTCATGTTGACACAGGTGATTTCAGTTTTCAGTGCTGATCGCTAAGGCCCATGGGACCGGGAGCCTCAGTTCTCAACGAACACACAAGCACTCGCCCACTTAGCAGTTTCTGAGTGATTTTGCTCTTCCCTCATCTCTGCATTTTCACATCTTCGCCTTCTTTCCTACAAAGGTTTATTTACTCTCATCACAAATAGTATACATGCTTCTCTTAGGCTAGCTTCTCAAGAGGAGCAAAACCAGTGAAGTACAAATATATATGTGGGGAGTCAAAAGGCTTGTAGAAAATTTCCAGTAGTCTTTAATTCCATTTTTCCACAAACTTTTTAGAAGCTCCCTCATACAGAGAGATTTATTCCAGGGAAATGGCTCAGGCAGTTGTGAGGGCTGGCAAGTCCCAAACCTGTACGCCAGGTCTCAGGTTGGAGGCTTTTCCTGACTCACTTGGTTTCAAGGGCTGACAACCCAAAATCTCAGCAGGTCAAATGGCAGGCTGCTGGCTCATGAGGCCGTGGGAGCTGGTGAATCCCAAAATCTGCAGGTCAGATGATAGGCAACTTGCTCACGTTCCAAAACCAAAAACTCAGAGGATGATGAGTTGGATGCAGGATTGAAAGTTGTAGAAAAAGAGATGTGGATGTTAAACGTGCTCTGGTGAGGCTTTGAAAGAAAATTATGAACATGTGAGGGGACAATGGAGGAAGGGCAATGTTTTCTATGCTTTCTATGCAGTGGCAAATATATATATATATACATCTGAATTATGTTCAAATGTTTGGCAGAAGGTGGAACTTTAAAGCGATGAACTTGGGAGTCTGGCTGATGCGATTTCTAAGCAAGATCTTTACGGGGCAATGTGGTTTCCCCTTGTTGTTATTGTTGCTGATACGTGACATTGGGTCTCTTTGCTACTCACAGCAAAGTACAAGTGGAAAGAGAGATGAATACTGTTGGAGGAGAAACTCAGAAGAGACAAGGACCTTCTTCCAGAGCTGACATAGCAAAAGCCTTTCCCTCGTACTGTTGTTGTGTCTAAGTATCATCAAGTTGGTTTCAACTGTATAGGATTTCCAAGAAGTGGCTGGTGACTTTGAACCGCCAACCTTGTTGTTCAAATCAACCTTGTGATGCAGTGCATTATCCCACAGTGCCACACCAGGACTCCACCCTGAATTTGAACTTTAGCCTCATAAATTATGAGAAAAT
>NW_006412263.1:7903-8812 GCF_000296735.1 Chrysochloris asiatica
GACTTATTTCACTCAGCATAATGTCCTCCAGATTCACCCACATTATAAGATGTTTGTGAACTCCTCATTATTCTTTATCTGTCATATTCCGTTGCATGTAAGTTGTGGCTCTGACTCATAGCAACGTTGTACAGACTTTTGAGGAGCAGCTGGTAGGTTTGAACTGCTGACCTTGTGAGAAGTCCAGTGCTGATCCTACAGCATGATATCAGGACTCATTGCATGAGGGAGCTTCCAAAAGTTTATGGAAAAATGAATTTTAAAACAATGGAATTTCTCCATGAACTTTTTGAAATCCCTTCATATATACAAAGTTTGCTTATTTATTATTCCCTGATGGACTGGACACTCAGGCTGTATCCATCTTTTTGCTGATATGAAGAACACTAGATGAACATGAGTGTGCATGTCCATTCATATCACTGCTCTTACACCTAGACGTGGGATTGCTGAATCATATTTTATTTCTATTTCTAGCTTCCTGAGGGAGTTCCATACCCTTGTACTATTTTACAATCTCACCAATAGTGCATAAAAGTTCCAATCTCATCAGCATTTATTGTTTCCGGGGGGTTTTCATCCCTGCCATTTTTGCATGGGTGAGATGGTATCTCCTTGTACCACTTTATGGGTTTAGTTTGCTCATGTGTTTGTTTACTTTTTATTTTGGAATCATTTTAGATTTACAGAAAATTTGCCAAAGTATATTCTAAGCTTCAGTATAGCCCTCACCCAGCTTACCCTCATGTTAATATTGTACATTTTTAAAATATTTTTTAAATTGTTTATTGATCATTTTACTGTTCTATAAACAAACTTTATAGATCATTATATATGCCATACATAAAATAAAATACTGTAGGAACTAACATTAACAAATATTTAGAGTGTGGTAGCTCTGTAGGTTAA
>NW_006412264.1:0-5757 GCF_000296735.1 Chrysochloris asiatica
TTATGTGTTTGACTTCCTTAGGGATATTTATTAGTTTCTCCTCCTTATTATTATAAAATAAACATACATGTATGAAAGGAATATTGGGAATCATGATTACAGAGAGCTCAGCTTATACTTGATTGTATTTGCTAAAAGGGGAGTTAGAAGTTGCCCAGGATAAATAGATATCTTTATGTAAGCCTTTGTGGAGTATAGGCTTTAGGTAGAACCCTGAACCCCACCCAGAACCTTCAGAGTTAGTATATTTGCATTTGAAAAGATCCAGTCCAACCAAGAACTGCTGGGAGAATAGGAGATTCATGATAGAAAGAAAGCAGAGAAAAAAAGTGGACAGTTGGATGTTTTGTTTTGGAATAAGGCCATGTACCTACTGGCAGGAGACTGACTTGCACAATTTGCCCTTTGGATATTTAAATGGATAGTTTTGTTTTGCACATGTGCATCAAATATTTTTGCTTGGTTAATTTATGACATATAAGATGAAAATGGGGCCAGTATATTTTTGGTTGTATGACTTGATAATTTTCTTTATTTAGAGATTTTGTTATAGTTGTAGGATTCAAGTTAACAAGGGTGGACTGTAAATGGTTAGGATTCTGTGTCAACCTGACTAAGTCAGGATTCTAAAGGTTTAGAAGAGGAAATGTGCTTATTCCCATGGTGATGAAACCTAAAACAAACATAGCTCACACTATGATGATTGATTATAAGCAGCCAATCAATTAAAAGGCTGTTTCTTTGGAGGATGGGCTGCTCCCAATATAGGGACATTTGGGAAAGACGCTCCTCTATCTCTTCCACTGTGGACCTATGACTCTACAATTGTAAACCATTTCCTTGTTAATAAACTTATGTTATTAGGTGCCATTGGGTCAGTACCAACTCATACAGATCTTATATACAGTAGAATGAAACACTGTCCAATCCTGGGCCAACCTCACTACTGTTGCCACGTTTGAGTCCATGGATCTGCCACTTGACCAATTCATCTCGTTGGGGGTTTTCCTCTTTTTCTCTGACCCTCCACCTTACCAAACACTATATCCTTCTCCAGCGACTGGTCCCTACTGACAATATGTCCAAAGTATGAGAGATGAAATTTGGCCATCTTGGCCTCTAAGGAGCACTCTGGATGCACTTCTTCCAAAATGAATCTATTGGTTCTTTTGGCAGCCCACGGCACTTCCAATATTCTCCTCCGCCACCATAACTCAAAGGCATCAATTTTTCTACAGTCTTCCTTATTCACTGTCCAGTTTTCACATGTGTATGAGGTTATTGAAAACACCATGGCTTGGGTCAGGCACACCTTAGTCCTCAAGCTGACATCTTTGCTGTTCAACACTTTAAAAAGGTCTTGTGCAGCATATTTGCTTAATGCAATACATCATTTGATCTATTGACTGTTGCTTCCATCAGTGTTGATAGTCGATCCATGAAGAACGAAGTCCTTGACAACTTCAATCTTTTCTCCATTGATAAGAATGTTGTTTATTGGTCCAGTGGTGAGGATTTTTGTTTTCTTTACACTGAGATGTAATCCATACTGAAGGCTGTGCTCTTTGATCTTCATCAGTAAATATTTTAAGTCCTCTTCACTTTCAGCAAGCAAGGTTGTATCATCTGCATATCGCAGGTTGTTAATGAGTCTTCCTTCAATACCGATGCCACATTTTTCTTCATAGAACCCAGTTTCTCAGATTATTTGCTCAGCATACAGGTTGAATAAGTATGGTGAAAGAATACAACCTTGTTATACACCTTTCTTAATTTTAAAACACTCAGAGTTCCCATGTTCTATTTGAACAACTGCCTCTTGGTCCAGGTACAGATTCCTGGTGAGCACAATTAGTGTTCCGGAATACTCATACTTCGCAATGTTTTACATAGCTTGTCATGATCCACACAATCGAAAGCCTTTGCATAGTCAATAAAGCACAGGTAAACATCTTTCTGATATTCTATGCTTTCAGCCACGCTCCATTGGACATCATCAATGATATCCCTCATTCCACAGCCTCTTCTGAATTCAGCTTGAACCTCTGGAAGTTCTCTGTCATATATATGTTTTGCTGGTTTTACTTCTCTAGAAAACCTGGCTAAGACAGGGTCTATTCAGTGTGTTTGCCTACTCTGTCATCTTTCCCAGAAAGTCTCATTTATTGCTGTCATTGTTAAGTGCCATGAGTCATTTCCACCTCACAGCTACACTGTAAAGGGTTTCTGAGAAGTGGCTGGTGGATTTGCACTGCTGACCTTGCAGTTCAAACTGTCTCAGTATTCCACAATTTATATTACTTATAATCACTCTCCAAACCAGACATATATACAAGTATTGAATAATTATTATAGTAGTTGTTTACAAACTCAAATTCAGCAGTTGCTCCTCAGAAACCCTATACAGGATCACATGAGTTGGAACTGACTTGACAGCATTTAACAACAACAATGGCTAATGATCATAAGCATTTCTTCATATGTTTGTTGGCTGCCCGAATGTTTTCTTTGGTGAAGTGTCTGTTCATATCCTGTGCCCATTTTTTAAATTGGGTCTTCTGTGTGTTTCTTGAAGAGGTTTAGTTTTTTAATATAAATTTTAGAGATTAGTCCCTTATCTGATATGTCATTGCAAATATTTTTACCCAGTCTGCTCGTTCCCATTTTACTCTTTTGGTGAAATCTTTTGATGCACATAGTATCTAATTTTTAGGAAGTTTCAATCATCTATTTTGTTTTCTGCTATTTGTGTGTTTTTAGTAATGTTTGTTAGTGTATTTATGGTTGTATATTAGATCCCCTAAGTTTGTCCGTACTTTTCAGTGATGATATTTATAGTTCTAGGTTTTATATTTAGTTCTTTAATCCACATTGAGTTTGTTTTTTTTATATGGTGTGAGAGATGAGTCTTGTTTTGTTATTCTGTAAATGGATTTCCAGTTTTGTCAGCATCAGTTTTTGAAAACATTATCTTTTCTTTTTTGTCACTTTGACAAAGATCAGTTAATTGGCTATTGATGGATTTATGTTTGGTTTCTCAATTCTGTTTCATTGTATTCATATCAGGCTTCTTTGACCACTGTGGCTGTGTAGAAGATTTTGAGATCAGGAAGTGAAAGGCCTCTAACTTTGCTCTTCTTCTCAAGTAGTGTTTTGTTGATCTAAGGTGCTTTTCCTTTCCATGTAAAGTTTGTCTTCATTTTTCACATCTTTTGAAAGAATGATGCTGGAATCAGGATTGCATTGTATCTATAGATTGCTTTGGGTAGTGTTGGCATTTTCACAATGCTAAGTCTTTATGTTTATGAGCATGGTGTATTCTCCCATTTTATAAGTGTTTTTTTGGTTTCTTGTAGTATTTTGTAGTTTTCTTTGTATGGGTTTTTGTTTCTCTGGTTAGAGTCATTCCTAACTATTTTATCTTTTGGGTGGCTATTGTAAATGGTATTACTTTCCTAATTTCGTATTTGAAACTGTCTTTATTAATATATAGGAATCCAACTGATTTTTGTATATTGATCTTATATCCTGCTACTTTGTTGAATCCTTCAATGAGTGCCAATAATTTTCTTGCTGAGTCTTTGGAACTTTCTATGTATAGGATCATACCATCTGCAAATAGAATTTTACTTCTTCTTCACCAATTTGGATGCCTTTAATTTTCCTTTCTTGCCTTATAGCACAAAGACTCCCAACACAATACTGAATAGGAGCAATTTCACTTTCTTTATACACATTCAGTTTCCAAACATGAAATTTATTTTTTGCTTCCTTAATTACTTTGCTTGGAGTCCTAGTGTGGTGTTGTAGGATAAGCATTGAACTGCTAACCACAGAGTTGGTATATAGGTTTCTCCAAAAGCCTATACAGGGTTGCCATTAGTCGGAACTGAGTCAAAGACACTTAACAACAACAATTACTTTGTTTAAGGAGTGCTGGTGACAAATTAAGTTCTCCATCAACAATCTGAGCCCACTAGTGTTTTTTTTTGGAGAAGAGAATGTAAATATTACATCTTAGGAAACCCTATGGTACAATTTTAGTCTGTCCTGTTAAGCTGTTTGTTAAGTACTACTGAGTCAGTTCTGACTCATAGTTTGAACTGCTGACCTTGTCGTTTGCAGTTCAATTTTTGCAGTCCAGTGTTGATCCACAGGTTATTCTGTCCTGCAGGGTCACAATTGGCATGTAAATTGGAGAGCAGTGTTGAAGAGCAAAGGTATCTATTTGGGGACTAAGGTGTACGTGGCCCAAGCCATGGTATTTTTAATATCCTCATGTTGTGTGTGAAAGTTGAACAATGAATAAGGAAAATTGTAGAAGAATTGATGCATTTGAGTTATGGTGTTGGACTGCCAAAAGAACAAACAAATCTGTGTTGGAAGAAGTATAGCCAGAGTGCTCTTGGAAGCCAGGATGGTTAGAATTCGTCTTCCATACTTTGGACATATTACCAGGAGGGACCAGTCACTGAAGAAGGATATTATATTTGGTAAAGTGGAGGGTCAGAGATAAAGAAGAATCCCCCTAATGAGATAGATTGCAAAATGGTGGCAGCGATGGGCTCAGGCATAGTAACGATTGCAAGGTTGGACCAGGACCAGGCAGTGTTTCATTCTGTTGTGCATAGGGTCACTATAAGTTGGTACTGACTCAATGGCACCTAACAACAACAACAACAGTGTCACAATATGTTGGAATCAACTCAAAAACTCACAATACTTTGCTTAGAGACTTTAATTAGATTTCATCTTCTCAGGCTTGTCCTAGGGCTTTGGAGAATTTTTGTTGTTGTTGTTGTTTTAAGAGGGAAAGCCATGATTATAAGAATGAATTAGTGTGTGGGATAGTCACTAGTATAGATAAAGGGGGAGAGTCATCCCTTGGTTTTAGATGATGCTCTAAATCCCTAGTTAGGGGAATCATGTAATTTGTCATCCTTATTTAATCATTTAGAAAATTATACTTCAAAGCTATTTCAAATGTACAGAAAAGTTGTAAGTACTGCACATATAAAATTTTTCCCCTTGAAACAATTTGAGATATTACCAAGATACTGCCCAACCATTTCTGTATATTCTTAAAAAAAGGACATTATCTGACATAACCACATTAACCAACATCTGTTGAATCAATTCTGATGCATAGCAGCCTTATAGGGTTTCTGAGATTTTAAGAGCAGACAGCCTCATCTTTGTCCCTTGGAGCAGCTGGTGATTTTAAATAGCCAACCTTTTTAACAATCCAATGCCTAACCCACAGTGCCACCAGAGGGAGAGATGGGATAATATATCAGCGTTAACTTTCTGATTTAGATAATTTTATAATAAAATATGACTCCATTCGTGTTCCACCAGTTATCACAATCATGCGCTTTTTAGCAAAAAAAAAAAAAAAAACTACAGTTCAGAATCATAGGTTGCATTTAGTCATCATATGTCTTTTCTCGCCAGTAAACTAGGAGAAAAGAGTTACTTGATAGCCCCTTGACTTTTTATGGCCTGGTTAAAAAGGACACAGGAACTTCACTATCCCTCTCCTTCTGCATCTTCAAATGAGACCATTACCCTGACAAATAGCTTAAGAGCAACCTCTAATTTTCTTTTGTTATCAGCTGCAGGATGTGCTTTAAAACAGGAAACATATGGGGCCTCTTGGAAAGAGTTGCTAGGAAAGAAAAGACATAGTATCAGGTACAGGGAGCTTCTCTAGTTTTCTACTGTATCCCCAGTGACTGGGACATATATAGTAGACAC
>NW_006412264.1:9602-10139 GCF_000296735.1 Chrysochloris asiatica
TGCACAATCTTGGATTAAAAGGGCTTCAGGATACAGGGATTGAGGCATGGCTTGAAAGGGTAAAAGAGGGGAATAATGTGAGGATGCTTGGCTGTCTTTTGAATCTTGGGTTCCCTTGCCTACCATTGTGGAATAGACACTCGAGTGGTGGGGGGAATAGCCAGAAACATCACAATAAAAAACATGTAAACTCATCTTCAGCCTATAACTAACTGGAATACCTTAACAGGGGCTAGAAATTGTCCAGACCCAAAATGTGTGTGTGTGTGTGTGGGGGGGTATAAAGGCAAGAAGTGACTGGCTTACAAGCTTTCAAGAAGGAGCCTAGTTCCAGATGGGGCAGGGGTAGTCAGAACCTCCACTGAATGATTTCTAATCTGTTGGGACTGGGGCGACAAAGGAAACGAGG
Organism: Chrysochloris asiatica; assembly: GCF_000296735.1. Lineage (NCBI taxonomy): Eukaryota > Metazoa > Chordata > Mammalia > Afrosoricida > Chrysochloridae > Chrysochloris > Chrysochloris asiatica. Next base: position 10,012 of record NW_006412264.1, read on the forward strand.
ATAAGACTACTGTGGTACAACAGTGAATAACTGCCAACAGGACTGACTGTGAGGGTCAGAAATATAGAGGCAGATTTTTTAATTGTTTTGATAAAAGGAGGAGAGTGATTGATTTTGCAGCCCAGGAG
>NW_006412265.1:0-8798 GCF_000296735.1 Chrysochloris asiatica
GCTGACCTTAAGGTTCGCAGCCCGATTCGTAACCACTATGGACAATAAATATTCTGTTGTGATCCAAATGTTTTCATTGGCTAATTTTTGGTGGTAGATTGCCAGGTGTTTCTTCCTAGGCTTTTTGAGTCTGGGTGCTCCATTGAAACCTGTCCTGTGGATGACTCTGTTAGTATTTGAAATATCATTGGTACAACTTCTAGCATAATAGCAACACATAAGCTACCACAGTATGACAAACTCATAGAGGAGTGATAACATAGATCTTAATTTTGTTTTTCAATGTTTCCCCATCTAGACTATCATCTTTTTGCTCCTCAAACTAAAGAAGTGCTTAGCAGATAAGATATGCTCAATAAATGATTTTCAAATGAAAATTTCTTTATCTTAGAAATCATTGTCCAAGAGACATTGACTGACTTCCAAACTTCCGTTAAGTCATTGAGATAGATATGAGTCTTCTGTTTTGCAGCTGAAGAACCTGAGGTTCTTAAAAGAGAAGCATAGTAACTGGTTGCAATTGTACAGTCTTTTTCCTTTCAAGCTCTTTGCATGTAAAATAATCTTGTAAACAGTAAAGAGTGATCCCTACAGAAGTTAATGGCATTATTACGCTATACTGAGACATGTTGTTGTTGTTGGCTGACACCAACTCAGTTCCCAACTTATGGTGACCCCTTGCACAACAGAGTGAAACTCAGGCCCGTTCTGTGCCATTACCATGTTTGGTTGTGGATTGTGCTATTATGGCTAATTTTTTTAGAGGTAGGTTGCCAACTCCTTGTTCCTCCTGAAACATAGCTGTGAAATAACTTTTGCTTTAATTATTCTACATCATACAAGACACTGAGAGATCAAAGTGTTAGTGTTTGACCTACAGCCAACCAGTCACTCAGGAGCAGCGCTCCATTGTTTCATGCAGCTCTGTAGGCAAACACTATAGGAACTTAGTGAATGCTTTAAAAAAAGAGAGAGAAAAGGTTTCTCTTGGATTCCTAAACAAAACAGAAAACAAACCCAATGCCATTAAGTCAATTCCAACTCAGGGCAACCCCTTGTATTACAAAGCACACCTGCTCCGTAGGATTTTCTTGGCTGTATGAATAGTCTTTGGAGTCCTGGTGTGGTGTTGTAGGATAAGCACTGGATTGCAATGTCAGCAGTTCAAACCAATCAATCACTCCTCAGAAACCCTATACAGGGTTGGTATGAATCAGAACTGACTAAGATGGCACGTAACAGCAACGTGAATAATCTTTAGTGAAACATCACCAGGATTTTCTTCCATGATGCTTCTGGGTGGATTCAAACCACTAATCTTTTGACTGGCCATCCAGTGCAGGCTGTTTACTCTATCCAGGGACCCAAGGCTCCCAAATCATTCTCTTTTTGAACTTCTTATTGTTAACCGAGTGAAGGTTTACAGAACAGATCATCAATTTTACATTCTACAAATCATATACTTTGTTTGATTACAATGATTACAATTCCCTCCATGTACCATCAATTAACAGTATTCACTTCTACTCACATTAACTTTTGGATTCTTCCCTGTGTCTTCTGACACCTTTATCTTTCCTCTGCCAACCTGCCTCGTGTAAATTGCTTGTCCCATCACCCATGTTGACATGTGTCTATCCTCTAGCCAGTGAATTATTTTCGCTACCCTCCATCATAGAATGTTTCTTTTATCAAGAAAACCTTTTCTTAACTTTTTACAACAGTGGTCTCACACAATATTTGTCCTTTTGTGACTGACTAATTCACTCTGCATTATGTTCTCCAAGTTCATCCAGAGTGTGAGGTGTTTCACAGATTTGTCATTCTTCAACATTTTGTAGTATTCCATTGTGTGTATGTACCAGAGTTGGTTTACTATTCTTTTGTTGATGGACATTTAGGCTGTCTCTATCTTATTGCTGTTGTGAATAGTGCTTCAGTGAACATGGGCATGCTCTTATTTCCTGCGGATGTATACCAAAGAAGGATTGCTGTGTCATGCAATACTTTGTTTTCCAACTTTTTGAGACAGTGTCATGCTGTTTTCCACAGTGGTTACACCATTTTACAGTTCCACCAGCAGTGTAGTAGGTTCCCCGTCTCTCCACACCCCCACAAACATTTGTTGTTTTTTGTGTTTTTGAACTTTTCTATTAATGCTGGAGTAAACTGATATCTCATTGTTGTTTTGTCTGCACTCATTCTTTAAAAAGCACCAGAATACACAAATTCTTTGGGCCTGAGATTTGGCTCCACTACTATTGATTGTAGGCTGGCGCCATGTTCCAAACTAGGCATTGGTAGACTTGTTGTTGTTGTTAAGTGCCGTCGAGTCGGTTCCGACCCATAGCGACCCTGTACAGGGTTTCCGAGGGTGTAAATCCTTACGGGAGTAGAAAGCCTCATCTTTCTCCCGCGGAGCGGCTGGTAGTTTCGAACAGCTGACCTTAAGGTTCGCAGCCCGATTCGTAACCACTACGCTACCAGACTATAGGTTATGATATATGCTATGTTAGTTTCTTGAATCAAGTGAAATCATATATGCCTGAAGTCTAACGTTCAAGAGAATTCTGTGCCTGCTAACATGTCTTTTAAAAATTTTCCCCTAAACATTGCAGGTTAAATCTTGTCCTGGTAACTATTGTGTCTTCTGACTTTTTAACACCAATTGAATGATTAATTTATTGTAAGGCACTATGAGTTCTAAATTAATCAAACTCACCAGCCACTCCCCAGAAACCCTCTACGGGTGCTGTGAGTTGGAACTGACTCGATACTGACTTAAGAACAACAATCAAATTTCAAATGTGTAAATGAATGAAAAGGAACCCTACTGGCACAATGGTTAAATATTCTGCGGTTGACTGAAAGGTCAGTGATTCAGCCGCACTAGCTGCTCCATAGGAGAAAGATGTGACACCATTGGCTTTCATAAAAGATTCTAACCTTGGAGACCCCACGGGGCAGTTCTCCCGTGTCCTTTAGGCTCACTCTGAGTCTGGATTGACTCAACCACAGTGGCTTATTTTTTAAATAAATGAATGAAGCTAAAATAAAACCATAAAAATACATTAAAGGTGCAATTAATGTTTGTATCTTGGGTCTCCCATCAGCAGATCCAGCAGTCTTATAGCCATTTTCCTTTTCATCACTCCCAAAGTAAAATAAATATGGAGATCTAAATCCATGATTACAGAAGGACATTACAATGTGACTCAAATTCATTTGTAGCAAATATAGCCAATAATTTTGGGTTTCAGTTATATAGATCCATGTCTGTTACACCTTCCCTAAAACAAAACATGCAAATCAAGTTCTTCATATTTGCATGGTAACTAGAACCAATTTTGAGTTTCATTTCATTTCATGTTATAATACTGAATTTTGTCTTACTAAACGAAAAACAAAAACCACATCAAGTTTCTGCTTTTTTAAGATTTGAAAAACCCCAGCTGTCATAGTCTTTAAGACCCTCCCTTGAACCTAGTGCAGCATTTTGCATCCATTCAGTGACACAAAGTCCTGAAGTTACTCAAGATCTTCTTTCCACAGCTATTAGCAGAAAGAGCACTGAGGAAAAGTTTTAAGCCAAGTATATCTGTGCATATTTGTATAAAACCCTCAGGAATTTATTCCTGCTCTCCTGTTTGTTAATGTGAACACCCCAAACCCAATGAATTTCCAAAGCTTAAAGACCAGCCAGTTTGTCTGTGAGGCCCAGAGTCATGCTGAGTTGCCACACCAAACTCAACTGCCTGTCTTGAGGCCATGTCTCAATCCTTTCAAACTGAAGGCTTTATTAGACTTCAGTTCAGCTGAGACACCAGAGACAGAGCTGCTTTGACAGCCTCCCACTCTCTGAGGGGGTCACCTGTTGCCTTGCCCAGGCCAAGGGAGGTCAGCTTCTCAAGGGCAATTTTGTTAAAAAAAAAAAAAAAAAGGAGGCAGGCACGGGTCTGTCCATAAAAGGATCTCTTTGAGGTTGGCTTAAAAAAAAAAAAAAAAAAAAAGTCATGCATTTTGTGTTCCCAGTTAGAACCTCTGGAAAGAGGCGGCCTGAGAACAGGCCTGTGAACAGTTCTTATTGGAGGACGGCCAACAGAGGCCGCCCAGACGTTTTTCACAGGACCTCTAGCTGCCACTGCTAACCCAGAGTCAGTTTAAATTGAAGCCAGGGCAGCGGCCTCCTGGCCCCACACCCCCACCCCACCCCTGGGCGTCTGCTGAGCAGCACAGAGCTTTACCAAACCAGCTGCCTCCTGACAGGATAAAGTAATGAGGGTCAAGGACAGGAAACCAGATTTACACAGAAGAAAAACTGACGTTTGCTGATGACCATAAGAAGCCGTTATTTTTTTCCCTACTCCTTTCCTTTGTGAAGTGGAGAGTGGGAGTAAGGAAATTCACCCCCACCCCCTTTCCCACACAAAAAACCTTTCATCAATATACCTGTTGAATGAAAATTCCATAACATATGGACACAGGTTACGGGTTTGTGTGCAGTTCCCGTGAACATTGCTTCTCTCCCTTTGCCTCCTCCCTCCTTCCCTCGGGAGACCCAGTACACATTCATGTGAGCAGCCCAGTGTGCTGGCTGTGTGCAGTGTGGAAAATTAGGGGCAGAGGGCAGCATGGGCAGTGCTCAGCAAGGGCTGTGGGAAGGACCCTTGTAAGGGGCTGAAGTACATTCCTTGAAAAGAGAAAAGAGGCCGCCTGTCCTCCAGCCTCCTGCCTACACTTCAAAGGTCCCTCCCAGACAGAAGAGGCCTTCTCTGAAGAGCTAACACCTGCATCACACTGACCTGCACCTGAATGCCTTCATTCTCCTCCCTCCTGAGTCTGCCATGACAACTGTGGGTTTAAAAAAAGAAGACCAAGAAAAATCTTGAGAGAATCTGAGAGCTCAGCAATCAGCAAAAGTAAGAAAAGATTAAATCGGAAAAAAGATTAAATGCGCTGGCTGGAACCAGACTCTCAGGACCAATTTACAATTTCCTCTGCTACCTAGTCTAAAATTCAAGAATCAAGTCTCCATTTTTAAAAAATAAATAAATATGACTATTTCTAGAAAATACAGATGTGCCACCAAATTTTATGCCCTGGCTTTTTGGATCATACTTTGTTTCCCATACTTTGTTTCTTCTTACTGTTAGCTTCCATCAGCAGGAACCTACTCATGGGGAGCCCGTGTGTAACAGAAGAAAATGGTACCTGGTCTTGTGCCACTCCATGATCATTGGGGGTCCATAGGGTTTTCATTAGCTAATTTGGGGAAAGGAAGTAGGTATCCGGGCCTTTCTTCCTAGTCCATCTGAGTCTGGACACTCTCTGACACCTGCTCAGCATCACAGCAGCATGCAACTCTCTACTGACAGACAGGTGGTGCTGTGCAGGAAGTATGTCAGCTCAGCCCAGGTCTGCTGCTTGGGAGGTGAGAATTCTACCACTGTACCGCCACTGGCCCACTGCCATCTCTCCAGGACAAAGGTGCTACTCTCCCTTTCTCTAGACACAGTTCAAATATCCCCCTTTCTGTAAAACCTTTATTATCGCTTTCAGGGACTTCCTCATCTCTATACTGTGTATGTACAACTACTGTTGTTGTTAAGGGCCATCAAGTTGATTCCAACTCAAAACAACCCTGTATAGGGTTTCTGAGGAGTGGCTGATGTATTTGAACCACCAACCTTGTGGTTAGCAGTCTAGAGCTTGTCCTACAGCACCACAAAAGGACTGCTAATTGCTTTAATGGAGCCCTTAAATGGAGTTATCATCAGTGACAAATGGATTTTAAGGATCTTCCAGGCCCTGTAGCACAGAAACTTCACTGACGTCTTTAACCCAATGCCCACTGGGGCTAAGTCCAGATATCTGCAAGGTGGTTGGAGACTGAACCAACCAGTTCTATGAGATGGGCTCACAGCTTCGGCTCCATTAAGGCAGAACTCTAACAAGTTCCTTACTTGTCCAGCTGTAGCTGTAAGCTACCAAGAGGCAGCACAAATTACTATCAGAGAGAATACTGATTTGGGGCCATGGTATTCAGAGACCAAAATACAGAAGAAAATTGAGGAAAAACAAAAGAACTGCAGCATCATCTAACAGGACAGGCTTTTGTGCACCAAGTCTTGATTAAATTCTGTGTATGTTCTTGTGGAATCTGCACATGCTCTTATTGTTGCTCATTTAAGCCTGAAGTGGTCTTGTCTCTCTCATCTCACTTGCTCATCAGAGGCTGATGGATGCCAGTTACTGTTTAGTTACTGGTAGGATGCTATTTGAACGAACCACATCTGAGGACACTGGTGCTGGTAAAGCATCTTTTTAGTTGGATAATGCAAGACAGCACATTTGGGGAGGTGGAAGGCATGCAGTGGCAGTTCAGAAGGAAGACAAAGAAGAAACAGACCGCTGACGCTGGTGGGAACCAGGGTGGTATGTGGCATCCCTCACATAGAGAGAAAGATCCCAGGAAATTACCACAAAGCAAGACAGAGCCCAGTGACAGACATAATGGAACCATGTCCCTCCTTTGTGCAACAATTAAGAGAAAATCACAGTATTTGCTTTTGTCATTTTCAGTCAAGAGAATGGAAAGGCATGTTGAGTTTACCCTTAAAACTGAGTTGCAAAACTTCTTCAGGTGATAAGTATAGAGGATGCATATTTCCATAGGACTGCACTCAAGCTCTCGAGCTGTTCGTGAGTCCCTTAAAGACTTATTATTACCCATCAACTTTTCTGGCTAATTCCTCTAACTCCTAAAAGGTCTTCCCAAGTCTCACCCTTCTCAGCAAGCCTATCTCCAGCACAAGACTCCTTACAGCTTTTAAAACTTTCCAACTGTGCTTTATTGCAGTTGCTAGAGAGATGGAATATGACCTTCTCTCTTTCCTGCTTTCAATCACTCATTTGGTCCTGCATCTTTAAAAAAAAAAAAAAAAAAAAAATTGAAAACCAAAAAATTAAACAAACCCTCTCTGCTGAGTCAATTCTGATTCATAGTGATCTGATAGGACAGATGAGAACTGCTCCCATAGGGTGTCCAATGCTGTAAATCTTTATAGAAGTAGATTGCCATGTATTTCTTCCACAGAGTGACTGGTGAGTTCAAACTGCCAACCTTACAGTTAGGAGCTAAGTAATTTAACCATAGTGCCACCAGGGCTGGCTTCATACATTCCTAGGTAGTACAAATACTTAAAATACTCAGCTGTTTACTGAAATGTTTGAGGTTCCAATCCATCCAGATGTGATCAAGAAGAAAAGACCTGGTGATCTATTTCTGAAAAAGTAGCTACTGAAAACCTTATGAAGCATGGTTTTACTCTGGTATATACGGATGAGTCAGTGGCACCTTGAAGGTAACTGTTTGTTAATTTGTTAGAGGTAGTCAGCACCTTATGTGTCTGGTTTTATGCAAATTCCATTACCAGTTGTTTGTTCATTGAGTGGAAATATGGTAAAGAAGGTTAGGGTGCATGTGGACTTTTCTGTGCTGCATTTATCTTCAGATTCCAGATATTTTACAAAAACAAAAATAGAACACATTGCATATATCCAGGATCTTTTAGGTTATTGAGTAAATTGTATGAATCTCCTGAGCTTGTTCTAAGTCTTCCTTTCTTCTTCTTCTGCCTGAGATAACTCAGTTCTGGATTTGAGATAGACTGCAGAGAGATTAGGAAGCTTTAGAAGTTACTTAGACAAAATACATACAAAGTTCTTAGGCTGTGCTATGGGACACATTACTCTTTCAAGCTTACACATGAAATCTTCAAGAAAATTTTTATGAATGAATGTAGGTAAATGCCTTATAAAAATGAAAACTCACCTTTTGGAAAATTCAAGTCATCATTTGACAAGCAAGTATACAATATATACTATAGACTGACAATATCCCACTGATAATCCAGATGATGCAGTATGTACACTAAGCTAGATTGATAGAGGCCGCCTCGCCAATGCTTGAGGAAATGTACAGGATATTTCTCAAAACAAAGCCTGTATTACAAAACTCAGGGGTGGTCTTCCTCAAAACAATTTCCAAAAGAGTCAAGATGACTCTGGGACATAATAAAGTCTAAAAGAAAGAAAACCAAATAAAATTTGCAGAATCATTACATGGGAAGAAGCCAAATTAAGGCTGAGAATTTAATAACCATGACCTCTGGCCATTCCTAATTCCATCGACTGCCCTCAAGACCCTGATCCCTCCCCTTTGTAACATTCCACCTCTGAGACACCTTGGATGGGACTCATTCATTCGTTTATGTATGAGTATTCAATTTCTTGAATAAATGTTTATTTGAGCACCCACTATTTTAGTGTTACATGTTGTTGGGTTTAAAAAGGGTAATAATTATAGTCATGATTTATTAAATGACTATTAATCACTGTGGTACATACATTGCAATTGTTTCTTACGTAACAGGGGACTTCATTCATTCATTTTTTTCAATCTTTCGTCTATCCTTCCAAAAGATATTTCCTGAGCACTAACTGTGCCCCCACGTTACCAGTCCCTTTCCTTAGGAAGCTTAGCATCTGTTGAAAGAGGAAAATATCATATTACAATTTGTATGTAATGGGCATTATTTATCAAAGTAAGAGGTACCTAATTATGCCTGGAGGAGAAGCCCAAATGAAAGACTTTTTCTAGTAAAAGTGGTATTTATGAAGCCTTGGAGGAAACACAAGATTAGCTAAAAAGATGGCAAAACAAGATGTTGTTGTTGTTGTTGTTAAGTGCCGTCGAGTCTGTTGTTGTTGTTAAGTGCCGTCGAGTCGGTTCCGAC
>NW_006412266.1:0-799 GCF_000296735.1 Chrysochloris asiatica
TGAAAACCTCTACCAACTTCTTCAGTCTGAAATTGATCAAACATGCAATCAAGATGTATTGATAATTACTGGTGATTGGAATGCAAAGGTTGGAAAAGAGAGGAAAGATCAGTAATTGGAAAATATGGCCTTGGTGATAGAAACCGTGCTGGGGATCGCATGATAGAATTTTGCAAGACCAATGACATCTTCACTGCAAATACCTTTTTTAAACAACATAAAAGATGACTGCACACTTGGATCTCACCAGATGGAATACAGAGAAATACTTCTGTGGACAGAGACACTGGAAAAAGCTCCATATAATTAGCCAAAACAAGGCCATGGGCAGACTGGAAGAGACCATTATTTGCTCAGATGCAAGTACAGGCAGAAGTTGGAGAAAATTAAAACAAGTCCACAAGAGCCAAAATATGACCTTAACATATCCCATCTGAATTTTGAGATCATCTCAAGAACAGATTTGATGCATTAGATACTAATGACTGAAGACCAGAAGAGTTGTTGAGTGACATAAAGAATGAAAGCAAAAAAGTAAAAAAAAACGACCAAAAAAGTCATTAAGAAGGCAAGAAAGAAGGAACAGATAAAAATGAATGCCAGAGGAGACTTTGAAACTGCTCTCCAACTTACAGATACTAAAACAAATTGAAAAAATTAAGGCAGTAAAAGAGCTGAACAGAACATTTCAAAGGGATACTTGAGAAGTCAAAGTAAAATATTGTAATAAAATAAGCAAAGACCTTGAGTTAGAAAGCCAAATGGGAGAACACACTTAACATTTCTCTAGCTGAAAGAA
>NW_006412266.1:4109-4760 GCF_000296735.1 Chrysochloris asiatica
TGCTTCTTGGTCTAGGTACAGATTCCTCATGACTACAATTAAGTGTTCTCTATAAAACCCAGATGAAGACACACTGTATACCCCTCTTTATTGTTTTTTACCTTCATTCTGCAGGAATACATCCCAGTTAAATTGCTCTGAAAGAGCAGATTGAAATGAGCTTTAGAATGAGTGAATATCTGAAACTTTCTCTCATACTTGATCAATAGTTTGGATTAGTATTATGGTCGAGATTCTCATATTCAACATCTGAATAGTATTTTAAGGAGAAACAAAGAGGGTGAGCATCAGAAAAGAATGAGAAACACACTCAGACAGAGGGCACATATGTACTAAGGCATGAAAGAATAGAGTATGATTTGGAAACCTTAGCAATTCAGTACTGTAGGGGAATATTGTAAAGGCAAGGGCGGAAGTAGTGGGAAATGAAGTTTAAGTCCAAAGGAGTGGTCATTTGCTAAAGAATCTTTTCTTTCACACTAAAGGGAATGAATGTAACACTGAAACAATGGAAAACCTTTAATTAGTCTTTATCTAGGAAATTAAATGGCCAGAAATGTGATACAGGAAGAGTTATTCCTTATAGTAGGATGGTCATTAGATTGGAAGAAAAGTGGTTAATCTAAAAGAAGTCCACCACTCATCTGTCAG
>NW_006412266.1:6825-9333 GCF_000296735.1 Chrysochloris asiatica
ATTGGAAAATATGGCCTTGTGGATAGAAATGATGCTGGAGATTACATGATAGATATTTCTTTCCCGCTCCTTTTGCTACAAAATGTCTACCTTTACATTTCCAACCCTCACAGTCAGTCCTGATAACAGGTATTCATTATTCTACTGCATGAGTGCTATCCACATCTCCTTTCATCCGTCCCGCCCAAACAGATTGGATAATACTCAGTGGAGATTCTATCTTCCTCCTCTGGATCTAGGCTCCCACTTGAAAGCTTGTAAGACAGTCACTTCTTGCCTTTGTAGATCCCCCTCCCCCATTTTGGTAGCCAATGTCCAAGTTGCCCATCCCTGTCTACCCTGTGTAGGGAGGGGGTGGGAATGATCCTCGCTATAAAGATTTGTTCCCTCTTTTGAGCTACTGCATCCATAGGTGTTGGTCAAATTCATCAACTTGTATCAGATTACTTTTTCTTTCCTCTTCTTTCTTCTTCTAGTTGAGCTCTGATCATCCAGCCACTGAATCTAATTCAAATGGGTGTTATCTGTAAGTGTGGGTTGTCTTGTGCATATGCCTTCTCTTCTTATCAGCTGGGCACTTCATTCTCCACTCTAGTCCTCTGTGGCTATGTTACTGACTCTGGGCTTAGGAGTCCCCAGGTCTTGCCAAACTGCTGGCCAACCAGGCCTCCACCCAGGTTCACAGGAGTGTACTGAACGTGGTTGGACTTAGCTCGAAGCTTCATACATGATAGATTTTTGCAAGATCAATAACTTGCTCATTGAAAATACCTTTTTAAAACAACATAAAAACAACTGTACACATGGACCTTCCCAAATGGAATACACAGAAATCAATGTGACTACATCTGTGGAAGAGACAGTGGAAAAGCTCAATATCATTAGCCAAACCAAGACCAGGAACCAACTGTGGTACTGGCTATCAATTGTCCATATGCAAGTTCAGACTGAAGCTGAAAAAACAGTAAAACAAGTCCACAAGAGCCAAAATATGACCTTGAACATATCCCACCTTAATTTAGAGAGCATCTCAAGAACAGATTTGATGCATTAGACACTAATGACTGAAGATCAGAAAACAAAAGGTCATTAAGAAGACAAGAAAGAACACCACGACCATGGGTGTCACGAGATTGTGAAACTTGCTCTCTAGCATAGAGAAGCTAAAGCAGCTGGAGGAAATGAGGAGGTAAAAGAGCTGAACAGAAAAGTGTGAAGGGCAGCTCAAGAAGACATAGTCAAGTATACTAATGAAATATGCAAAAATCTGGAGTTAAAAAACCCAAAGGGAAGAACATGCTAAGCCTTTCTCAAGTTGATAGAATTGACTGGAGAAAAAATTCAAGTCTCAGTTTGCAATAGTGAAGGATTCTCTGGGCAAAGAATTGAATAATAAAAAAAGTAACTAAAGAACATGGAAGGCACACACAGAGTTACTGTACCAAAAAGAAATGGTTGACATATATGAATTGTTGAATATGGGAAACTGATTAACTCAGTAAACCTTCACCCAAATCACAATAAAAAAGTTTAACAATGAACAATTACAAGAAAGCTAATGGTATTGGAGGAAGAAGTCCAAGTTTCACTGAAGGCATTGGTGACAAGGCTCCAAGAATTGATGCATTACCAACTGTGATGTTTCAACAAATGGATGTGATGCTCACTTGTCTGTGCCAAGAAATTTGGAAGACAGCTATCTGGCTAACCGACTAAAAGAGATCCTTATTCATGCCTTCTTAAGAAAGGTGATCAAGCAGAACGCAGATCAAGCAATATCATTAATATCACACACACAGGTAAATTTTTGCTGAAGGTACTTTACAAATGGTTACAGAAGTGTATATATTAAAAATTCTCAACATAGACAAGGGATTTTCAGAGATTCAAACCAAAATCAGAAGAGGACATGGAAGAAAGAATCTCACTGCTGTTGTTAGATGGATCTTGGCTGACAGTAGATAATACAGAAAGATGTTTACTTGTGTTTTATTGACTACACAAAGGGTATTAAACTGTGTGTATTATAAAAAATTATGAATAACATTGTAAAGAATGGAAATTCCAGAATACTTAGTTGTGCACATGTGGAACCTGCACATAGATCAAGAGTTAGTCATTCAAATAGAACAAGGGGATATTGTTGTTGTTGTTAAGTGCTATCAAATCAGTTCTGATTCACAGCAACTCTGTATAGGAGTTCCAAGGAGTGGCTCGTGGGTATTGCATGGGTTAAAATCAGGAAAGGTGTACAACAGAGTTGTATCCTTTCACCATTCTTATTCAACCTGTATGTTGAACAAATAATCTGAGAAGCTGGACTACATGAAAAAGAAGGTGTCACCATTCTTTGGATAGATGGAAGACTCAGTAACAACCTTTTGTATGCAGTTGACACAAGCTTTCTCACTGAAAGCAAAAAGGACTTAAATCACTTACTGATGAAGACCAAATACTGCAGCTTCTGTATGGATTACACCTCAATGTAAGAAAAAAAAATCATCACCA
>NW_006412267.1:0-2130 GCF_000296735.1 Chrysochloris asiatica
CCTCAGAAACCCTGTACAGGGTCGCTATGGATCGGAACCGACTCCATGGCGCATAACCACCAACACCACCTACCTTTAGGAGGAACCTCTTTCCCAGTCATATTTTGAATGCCTTCCAACCTAACGGGCTTATCTTCTAGCACTATATCAGACAACGTTCTATGAACTTTTCACAGGCCACTTTTATCAGAAGGACACAGTTAAGGTCTTTCTTTCTAGTCCATCTTAAGTCTAAAAGCGCTTCTGAAACCTGCCCACCGTGAAGAATCCTACTGATATTTGAAATACTGGTGGGGTAAGAATAATACAAGGTAAGACCGGCGCATCCTATAGGGCCAGAGAGCACTCACCCATCATTGCAATTAATTTGATTCCAACTCTTACGTCCTTTTATAAGATCACCAGGAGCTGAAAGCCTCATCTTCCTTGCCAGAAAATAAGAGAGTAGCGCTCCCCCACCCACCCAAAAAAGGAGAGGATTATCAAATGTGCATAGGATCTAACCTGAAATAGCTCCCAATGCCCAAAGTAGAAATATCTTAAGCAAGAAAATTAATAATGATAATAGTGGATTATAAGTCAAAGAATGAAACAAACACATTTGAGTCCATGGGATATACAGATATAGTATATTTGTATGCAAACAATATGTGTGTTACATGGTCATTGTTGGAAACTACACAACGCTCTTGTTAGTTTCCTCAGTGCAGGTGCATGGGATTTACATGGACACATTATTTGTAATAAATAATAATAAATTGTCTTTTAACGGTGGGCCTGAAACTACAGAAATAGAATAACAATGATACTACTACATTAGATACGATTGTTGGGGGCGGAGCCCAGAAATCTCAGTTTAACAAGTGTTGATATCACTAGCCTAGAGAACTTCATCAGGTGACTTAAATGATTGAAACAGGCCTTGAGTGATACAAAACGGAGAGTGGGGCTGTAGCAAATACAAGCACTCCATCCCGGGCCTTTTTTCCAAGCAGATGTCTATTGCTGTCATTAAGAAATTTGAAGGAGGTAGGAAAGGGTTTTCAGTTTTCAAGACAGGCAAGAAATTTGGATCTTTATGCAAATATCCTCAGTTGTAAAATTCGAGGTATGGCAATCCAAAGGGAACTACAAAGCATATCAAGCTACAGGCTGCCCATTTATGACTCTTGTCTTCAGGGAAACCAAGTCCCATGCCAGTTCAAGATGATAGCATTCATTTCTTATGTAACTTGAGTGAACACAACCAAAAAAGACGGGAAAGTTGGAAAGTACTCTTTACTTAGTATTACATTCCTTCACGAGCATGAATACATTTCCTCAAACATCCTGGTGAGGAGGGATTCTGAATCATTCCTACCTTCCTACACCGTGAATCATTCGTCAGCAAAGACCCACATTTCAAAATACCACAAACATCTTATTTACAAGGTGCTGGTTTTCAGAAGGATTCTTTGTGCCTCCCCGGAGAGTGAGGTGAAAGACTTTACTGGGATACTTTCTGCAAGGAGTCCAGTGCCAGGCTGACCTATATTCTGCATCTGGTCCACTCTGAAGAAAGCCATGGAAAAGATTCAAGTTTCTCTTTGTCTTTCCTTCCCCCTTCCTCGCTCCCTCCCTCTCTTTCTCTCTTTCATTTCTGCCTCCAGCTTCACCTATACTTTCTGCTCAAGTGAATGCAAAGCCAAAGGTATTAGGGTCCCTTCCTTTAAGGAACTTGAAGACTGGCTTGTTGGTGGTGGTGGTGTTGTTAGATGCCATCAAATTGGTACCGACTTATAGCGACCTATGTACAACAGAACAAAACACTGCCTGGTCCTGGGCCAACCTCACAATTGATGCTGCCATATTGCCCATCCAGCTCGCTGGGTGTCTTCCTCTTTTTTCTGTCCCTGCACCTTACCAAACATGATATCCTTCTCCAGTGACTGCTCCCTCCTGACAATTTGTCTGAAGTATGAGAGATGAAGTTTGGCCATCTTGACCTCTAAGGAGCACTTTGGCTGCACTTCTTCCAACACAGATCTGTTTGTTCTTTTGGCAGCCCATGGCACTTTTAATATTCTCCTCCAACACCATAACTCAAATACATCAATTCTTCTATGGTCTTCCTTATTCACTGTGCAAATT
>NW_006412267.1:3200-4439 GCF_000296735.1 Chrysochloris asiatica
GGTTGTCAGTGACTAAATATTCAGAAGTAGTCCCTCCTTCCTACTCTGTCTTCATCTGCAAACTCATCTGAAACCTGTCCACCATGGGTGACCCTACTGGTATTTAAAATCCTGGTGGCATAGCTTTCAGAATCACAGCAACTCACAAGCCACCACAGTAGGAACAACTGACAGACAAGTGGCTTGCAGATGGACTGTGCTAAAGAAGATTGTAGCCCATGGGTCTGGAACTGCAGAACAGTGTAACTAAAATTCAGGCCCAGCAAAGGTCTGGAAGCTGCAACACATAGTATCCATCACCCACCCACTGCCACCAAGACAATTCTGACTCCGAGGGAAGCTGTATAGGGTTCCCAAGGCTTTAAATCTTTATAGGAGCACACAGCTCCATCTTTCTCCCCAGGAGGAGCTGGGAGGTTTGAACTGGTGACATTGCAGTTAACAGCTCAACACACAATCCACAGTACCACCAGAGTTCTTTAACACATGCAGGATTTAAATTCCTGAGGATTTAAATCTTTTTTGGGAGTAGAAAACTTCATCTTTCTCTAGCGGAGTAGCTGGTGGCCTTGAATCTCCCATCTTGTGGTTCAAGGTCAAGTGCTTATACTACGGAGCCACTGGACTCCTTAACACATGAGTTCGTAGTTTCTCAAATTTTCCTGCACATCATAATCACCTGTTATTGCTGTTAAGTGCTGCTAAGTTGGTTCTGACTCATAGCGACACTGTGTAGGGTTTCCAAGGAGCAGCTGGTGGATTTGAACCCTAGACTGTGCAGTTAGCAGTCCAGTGCTAAGCCTACAACACTATAATGAGACCCTGTGATGTAATTGGCCTGCAGTATGACCCACAGTCTTGGTGTGGCATTGGAGAATAAGCACTGCATTCCTAACTACAAGGTCGGTGGTTCAAACCCACCACCTCTGCTTGAAAACCCTACACAGGGGAGCTATGAGTTGGAACTGACTCCATGGCACTTAACAACATTCCGGAGTCTTGGGAAGTTTTAGAAGCTTCCTTCTCAGATGATTTCAATATGATGTAAAGTTTGGGAATTACTAATCTACAGTGAATTTGAGGACATTCTGCTAGCATGAGAATTCCACAGAGAAAACTAATCAATGGGTACAATAGTATTCTTCAATGTGAACTTCAAACCCTGTGCATCAGAATCTCTGGTGGTGCTGGTGGTTACGTGCCGTGGATTCAGTTCTGACCCATAGCGTCCCTGTATAG
>NW_006412267.1:4539-5217 GCF_000296735.1 Chrysochloris asiatica
TCTCTAGCGGAGTAGCTGGTGGCCTTGACTCTCCCATCTTGTGGTTCAAGGTCAAGTGCTTATACTACGGAGCCACTGGACTCCTTAACACATGAATTCGTAGTTTCTCAAATTTTCCTGCACATCATAATCACCTGTTATTGCTGTTAAGTGCTTCTAAGTTGGTTCTGACTCATAGCGACCCTGTGTAGGGTTTCCAAGGAGCGGCTGGTGGATTTGAACCCTAGACTGTGCAGTCAGCAGTCCAGTGCTAAGCCTACAACACTATAATGAGACCCCTCAGAATCATCTGGTCATCTTCAGACATATATAATGTCCAGACACTGTGATGTAATTGGCCTGCAGTATGACCCACAGTCTTGGTGTGGCACTGGAGAATAAGCACTGCATTCCTAACTACAAGGTCAGTGGTTCAAACCCACCACCTCTGCTTGAAAACCCTACACAGGGGAGCTATGAGTTGGAACTGACTCCATGGCACTTAACAACATTCTGGAGTCTTGGGAAGTTTTAGAAGCTTCCTTCTCAGATGATTCCAATATGATGTAAAGTTTGGGAATTACTAATCTACAGTGAATTTGAAGACATTCTGCTAGCATGAGAATTCCACAGAGAAAACTAATCAATGGGTACAATAGTATTCTTCAATGTGAACTTCAAACCCTGTGCATCAGAATC
>NW_006412267.1:6902-7733 GCF_000296735.1 Chrysochloris asiatica
GCCACTGGTATTTTTCTGATAACTTCCCCCACAGGGAAGAATAGAAATCAGTCTCATTTCTAGTGGTAACTAAGTAACCAAACCATTTCCTTTCCAAAACAGAGCGGCCTAAAATGAGGCTGTTTGTAACTTGAGCAGAGTCCCAAGGTAGCTTCCAAACCAATTGCCACCAACGCATTTTCAGTTCTGACAAAAGCTCTTGCCAGCAAAACTTATTCCATCATGATTAAGCAGATTTTATTAGAATGCAGGACTCCATAAACAATGTTAGATGTGTTGTCTCCCTCATAACTCTAAGCCTACAAACAGAACACAACAAAGGAAGTGGCAATGAACAGAGTCAGAACTGCATCTCAGATGACACATGGGATTTCACTTCCGTCAGGAACTTCATCTGGATGTATTCATTCAAACTGCCCTTTCTCTGGAAGACCCCGGGGCATTTGCATCTCAGAACTTGCAACAGAACTCACTGAAGGATTTATCATGTGGAAAGTCAGTTCGCCTCACTAATTCCACCTTCTTATTACCCCAGGGTCCTGGACCACTAATGTAGCCTAGTTATCATATTGTTTTAATGATCATTTCTAGAAATGCTTGAATGAGAAAAAATGAGTGTTTATTTGTTTCCAAGACTTTCGCTACCCTTGTCATTGTCATCAATTTAGACCTAACATGATTCAACTGTGGAAGACCTTGCTTATGAAAAGTATACGTGCACTTCTGCCAGGACCCTTCACACAAGGAAGTCTGATGTCAACTTCATTCAGTCATTCCTTTAAGTATTTAGTGCATGCAACTGTGAACCAGGTACTGCTGGTTAACTTAACA
>NW_006412267.1:8318-9563 GCF_000296735.1 Chrysochloris asiatica
AGTGGCTGGGTGGGTTCGAACCACCAACCTTTGGCTTAGCAACTGTTCACAAACTGCTTGTGCTATCTAGAGTCCTTGAAATCAGGACATGCTCAGACCACATCTATGCACCAAGCTTAATTAGAAAAGGGACATGGGTATTAGAAAGATTCAGAACACAAAATAATGCCCAAACTTTTGTTTTCATGAACGTAACGGTTAAGGAGAGAAATGCACAGAAAGAAACAGAGAGGGAGAGAACACCAACATCTCTTAGCGGCAAGTGAGCGTGTGGCGTTCCACTGAAAAGACTTGTGGGCCCAGAGAGAAATGGCGAAATGAAGATTATGATTCTGGCATCCCTACAAGACTCCTCTTGACACCACCAAACCAGCATTTCCTCCACGCAACAGAAAAGAACCTCTTCTGGGTGCCTGTCTTAGGACACAGAACAGCGGGAGGGAGAAGTGGCCAATCAAATCTTCTTCGGTTGTTCCAGCAGGTACTGGGCAGCATGAATCTCATGCTCGAGGAGAGCCAAAAGTGTGGGGTTTTTTTGGGTCAGAATTCAGAAGTTAGGATTCTGGAGAAGAGATGATAATGGTCACTGTAATTTATATTGTCATTCCCAAGGAAGCAGTAGCATCTGTGTTCCAAAAGATGCAAGCCAGGCTGGCCTGGTCGCCTGGTTGAGCTTTGTAGCTGGCAGGACGGTCACATGGTTCTGACTGTTTGGAAGTGCATTACCCAGTTTTTGTTTGCTTCCATCTTGCCTATAAACAGTTTGGTCTCCTGGGGAAAAGAAATTATGTGAGCCAGGCAAACATACACATGCTCTCAAAAATTCTCTGCTCTAGTATCCAGTAAAGTCAGATTTTTCTAGGACAAATAGAACCTTAGACAGGAAGATCAAGCTTTTCTTACAGTTTCATCTCACACTGAGTACTGAATAATAGGATTGTTTGTTTGTTTTCAAATGACAGCAGCTTGGGATTTTGTGGCTTCTCTAGTAGTGAAATGAAATATAGTATGGTTTAGACTTCCATCTTGCCTAGCATGCTTGCAAATTCTCTCAAAATAATCCTATGTTAAGATTACCTTATTTATGGTGCGATTATTTTGTCTTCTGTGCTGTGCTGCAGATATCAAGACTTTATCTTGCTGTTCCCCCAATCTGGCGGGCTCCTCTCCCTAAACTCCTGATGGCTAGATCTTTCTTACATTTCAGATCTCAGCTTAAAAGTCACCTTCTCAGAGATACCTTTC
>NW_006412268.1:0-2678 GCF_000296735.1 Chrysochloris asiatica
AGGAAATATCTACTATCTGACTATTTTGTGCATTACCCTGGGTTTCCTCCCCACATTTAGCTCTGTCTGCAGACCCACCATGTCTGTCAGGTTCACAACAGAAGCAGCCAGCTCTCCTGAAAGCCACTTGCCTGTCCCATCCCCACCATCAGCCACCACTTGCAGCTCTTCAAATGAAAGAGGCGACTCTGATAAATTGTCAAGAGGTGCCGCTAAGAAGGGTCTCTAGACAGCTGGAGGGATCCAGGAGAAGGTGAGGGTAGGGCAGGCTGCTGCAGTGGTTCCCTCCTACACAAGCACCCTAGAGGCACTAAATCCTATGGCAGAAAGGGTAGCAAAGGAATGTGTAGCTTGGGGGCTACAAAAGCAAGCAATCCCCTCCTTCTCTGTGGCTCAGACTGCTGAGCTTCTCTTCCAAGCAGCTGTTAAGTTTCCAGCACTCAGCCTCAGATTCCAGTTCCTATAAAGCCTGTAGTGTGATCCTCATTTCTGAAGGGTCCTCGTCAAGATACAGGGCAGTAAGAGGTAGCTACGGATACAGAGGGAGCCCGAGCAGCAGCCCCACCAATCATCCTGACCCCCACAGCCATCCTGCGCCTCTAGTCTAACAGCCAGGCCCAATGTACAGTCGAGAACCAGGCCTAATGGCAGAGCCTTGGGGTCCAGAGTAAAGGTGTGCCAGGGAACATCAGCAACAAGAATCCAGGATCCAGGCCACCTCACCATCCTAGCTGTCTTCTCACATCACTGATTTTGCATAACAACCAGGTCTTTGGAATTTAACCAGAGGGATCAGCAAAGAAAGAGTGTATATATATCCATAGCCCCAGAATAATCATGAAAATCAGCATCTACAACTACATATTCCAAAGCAGTAGTCATGCGCTAAATCTAGCTACTGAGTACTTAAATGTGGCAAACATAAAAGTTGAGTTTTTAATTATACTAAATTTTAACTTTAAATTGATTCTTAATTCAATTAATGAAAACTTTAAATCATGCTTAGAATAGTCTGGGTATGTAAATCTATGTTTTCAACAGTAAATTTTAAGAAATCTAAGCACAGATGAAATATATGCTGCCAGTGTAAAGTGCACAGTGGTTTTAAAGAACTAATAAAAAATAAAGCATATAAAGTTAGTTCAATAGTAGTTTTTCATAGATTACATGAAAAACTGATAATTTACATTCAATGCGATAAGCAAAAGATATGATTAAAATTAATTTCACCTGCTTCATTTTCTTTTCTTTCTTTAAACGTAGTTTCTAGAAAGCTTAAAAGTATAATCGGGGCAACCATTATATTTCTACTGGATAGCAATGGTTAAAAGCTTATGTATCTAAACACAGATTAAAGACAACATGATGTATTAATTATCATCTCAAATACTTCCTGACCTTTTCACTTGATTGTCTTCTTTTCTTAAGTTGAATGAAATCTGTTTCCACCCTTTCTGCCAGCTCTAGTTTCCTCTTGTTTCTTTTAAATGCAGCTAAACTGAATCCTATAAAAGCAAGACAAAACAGAACATTAAAAATAACATTTAAGAAAAATTAAGAGCTTTCCCAGAACAAGCTCCTTAAGATTGCTGGATAAAGGGTTATTTTTTCTCTAAAGGAAATAACCTAAGGCTAAAAAAAATTTTAAAGGTCAAGTCCAGCAAGATAAGCTCTGAGGTAGAAGCTGCCCAGGGCTATTTGCTAATCTATGCTTCCTCTTCCTTTGGCTTTGAAGGGCTTTTTCATAAGGGACAGAAGTCTGACAACAGTGCACCATAGGAAAGCATATTGGAGATTACCCACAGTAAAAGGAGGGATCTCCAAAAGATGATATGGCCAGTGAAACAAAAACCTATGAAAGCACCCACACACCTCCAAAACTGCAAACTCACAAGTCTCAGCGTTAGCTCTAAATGTAACAAAGGAAGTCATCTTTAAAAACTCAAGGTGAAGAAAGTCATTCAGAAAGTTTAGAGAAGAATTCATACATGTATGTGGCCTAGAAAAAAATAAAATAAAATAAAAACTGTTTTAGGTGTGGTAGTGAATACTCCCTGGAAAAAAGATAGCAAATCTTTTCCAAATCTTAAAGAATTTCAAGGTTTCTGGAGGACATTATGCTGAGTGAAATTTGTCAATCATGAAAGGACAAATACTGTATGAGGCCACTGTTATAAAAAGTCAAGAAAAAGTTTTCTTGATAAAAGAAACATTATATGATGGTTACCAGAAAGGGGTGAGGAGGGAATTATTCATGAGCTAGAGGGTAGACACGGGCTAACATGGGCGAAGGGGCCGGAAATATACAAGAAGAGGGAGCTTGGCAGAGAGTGAAAAGATGAAGGTAGCAGGAGGCACAGGTAGGAGTGCCAGAGTTGAAATAAAGGCAACTATTGTTTGAAGACAAGAAAGAAGGAAAACGTCAAAATGGATGTCAGAGGAGACTCTGAAACTTGCTCTCCAGCACAGAGAAGCTAAAGCAAAGGCAAGAATTGAAGAGGTCCAAGAGCTGAACAGAACATTTCAAAGATCAGCTCGAGAAAACAAAGCCAGGTACGATAATAAAATATGCAAAGATTTAGAACTGGAAAACCAAAAGGGAAGAACACGGTCAGCATTTCTCAAGCTGGGGGAACTGAAGAAAAAATTCAAGCCTCGACTTTCGTTATTGAAAGATT
>NW_006412268.1:4193-6063 GCF_000296735.1 Chrysochloris asiatica
TCGTTCTGCTGTGCATGGAGTCGCTATGAGTCGGTTCCGACTCGATGGCACCTGACAACAACAACAATATTGTTTGCTAACTGATGGTACATACAGGGGATTGTAACCATTGTAATGAAGTAAAGTATTATGACTTGAATGTAAAACTGATGATCTCTGCTCTGTAAACCTTCACTCAATTCACAATAAAAAATTTTAAAGTTAAGTAAATAAAACTCGGTCAAGTATCAGAAAGCAGGATCTGACCTGCAAAGATATTATTCATTGGAATAATCAACTACAGAATATAAAATATATTTAAATACGCTCATAGTAAAAAAAAAAAATACTGAAAATATGAGGGGCTTCAAAAAGTTCATGGAAATATTATTTTAATCCCATTTTTCCAAGAACATTTTGAAGCCCCACGTACGACTAAGAAGCAAATGACTAAGGCATATTTAAAAACCCAATAAAACATCCAAAAATTATATGTATTATTTATGTCATATGTTTCTATGTATTGGCAATAACATAGACACAAAATTTTTCAATACAATTGCTTCTTAAGAAATTTTAGGTATAACTCTAACAAAGTATACACAGGTCTTACATGCTAAAAACTACAAAAACCACAAAAAAAGTAGGAGCCAAAATAAATGACTGAGACCTCCTAAAAATTAAGAATATAGATGCATCAAAATATTTCACCAAAAGTGTACAAAGGGAACCACAGACTGAGAAAAAAAGTATTTGTGAAAACATATCAGACAAAGGATTAATATCCAAACTTTATATAAAACTATAACACCTCTACAAGAAATGAACAAACCACCAAATTAAAAAATGGACACAGGACATGAACAGTCACTTTACTAAGGAAACCTTCAGGCAGTCAACAGGCATGTGAAGAAATGTTCACAATCACTAGCCACTAAAGAAAAGCAAATCAAAACAGAGATACCATTTCATACCAGTATTAACAGTGAAATTTAAAAAAAGGAAGAAAGAAAATAACAAGTGTTAGGAAGGACATGGAGAGACTGGGACCTTCCTTCATTGCTGGTAGGACTGTAGAATGGTTCAGCCACTCTGGAAAACAGTATGGCACCTCCTCAGAAAGTTGGAAACAGAAATACCTTATGTCCCAGCAATCCCTGTACTTGGTATATATCCACAAGAAATACGAGCTAGGACATGAGTAGATACATGCACACCAATGTTCATTACAGCACTATTCACAACAGCAAACAGATGGAGACACAGTGCCCATCAATGGAAGAATGGATAAACAAAACTTTGGTACATACGCATTAGGGAATACTGCACAATGTGAAAGAATAACGATGAAAACTGTGAAACACACGTCATAACAATGATGAACCCGAAAGACATGCTGAGGGAAATTAGCCAATCACAAAAAGACAAAAAGGTTGCATAATACAATTATTGTAAGAGCTTAAGAAAAGGTTTCCATACTAAAAGTAACATTCTTTAAGGGCTGGGAAGGGAAGGAGAGTTAAGTCACTGGCCACAGTGTAGACACATATTAGCCAGGTGACAGGGCATGAAACAAGAAAAGGGAGGGTGGCAGAAGAATAATGAAAATAGGTGAATGCACATCGAAGTATGCATGGGCTAAAAGGAATAGAGGTAAATAGTGATATATACACAACTGTGGAGTCCTGGTGTGGCACTGCTGGTTAATGAGCTGGACTGCAAAGTTCACTTTGAACCAGGAGGCCTGTAGTTCAAATTCACCAGCTGCTCCTTGTAAACACTATACAGGGTCGCTATGGGCGAGAACCTGACCCGACGGCACTTAACAACTCACAACCTTGGAACAAAAGTGTTCTGTGAGTGGTTACATGGTTTAAGACATAGACTGAAT
>NW_006412268.1:8123-8760 GCF_000296735.1 Chrysochloris asiatica
AAAAAAAAAAAATCTCATTTCCTAAGAAATTTTTCAGGAGCTAAAGCTAGGCAAATAGTACTTATGCTTGAGACAACAAAAACAAAATTCACCAAAGGAAAATCTAATTACTGAACTTCATAATTAGAACATTTCCTCTGCAAAAGATTCTGGTAAGATATGAAAAGATAAGTAGTACATGGTGAGAAAATATTTACAAATCATTTATTTAGAATACACATTAGGTGCTATCAAGCTGGTTCCTACTCACAGTAACTCAGTGTCTAACAAAAGGAAACACCACTCGGTCCGGTGCCATCATTAAAACTCCTGCTACACTTGAGCCTGCTGTTGCTGCTACTGTGCTAGGTCACCTGCTTGGGGGTCTCTCACTATCCCCCCACTTTACTAAGCATGATATTCTTCTCCAGGACTGGTCTCTTCTCATAATATGTCTGAAGTATGAGAGATGAAGTCTGGCCATCTTGGCTTCTAAGGAGCGTTCTGGTTGTACTTATTGCAACACAGATTTGTTTGTTCTTTGTATCTAGCATATATAAAAACCTTACAACCCAATAGTTAAAAAAAAAAAAAAATTCCAGCAAGATGATTAGTAAAAGACATCAGCAGACTTTTTCACTGAACAAGCCACAGATAG
>NW_006412269.1:0-510 GCF_000296735.1 Chrysochloris asiatica
CAAATTATTCCAAAATATAGAGGAGGATGGAAAACTTCCTAATACATTTTATGAAGAAAGAATAACTTATTCCAAAAGCAGAGAAGGTTTCATTAAGAAAGAAAATTATAGACCAATATCCCTCATGAACATAGATGCAAAAATTCTCAACAAAACACTAGCCAACAGAATCTAGCAGCACATCAAAAAGATACTACAACATGATCAAGTGGGATTCATATCAGGAATGCAAGGATGGTTCAACATTAGAAAAACAATCAACATACTCCACTATATAAATAAGAAAAAAGAAAAGAAACACATGATCACATGGTTTGATGCAGAAAAGGCATTTGGCAAAATCCAACATCCATTCTTGAAAAAAACACTCAACAAAGTAGGAATTGAAGGGAAATTCCTCAGCATAATTAAGAGCATATATACAAAACCAACATCCTACATTACTCTCAATGGAGAGAAACTGAAAGCCTTCCCTCTGCGAACAGGAACCAGACAAGGATGCCCTTTGTC
>NW_006412269.1:2250-2834 GCF_000296735.1 Chrysochloris asiatica
TGTTCATAGCAGCACTATTTACAGTAACAAAAAGATGGAGACAGCCTAAGTGCCCATCAATGGAAGAATGGATAAACAAACTGTGGTACATACACACAATGGAATATTATGTTACCTTGAAGAACAACAAGGAAGGTGTAAGCTGCCGCATAACATGGATGAACCTTGAGGACATTATGTGGAATAAAATTAGTCAGTCACAAAAGGAGAAATACTGCATAGGACCACTACTATAAAAGACTAAGAAAAAGAACCCATACTAAAGGGGAGGGGATTCTTTGCTGGTTACTGGGATGTGCGCAGTGAGGCGAGGGGAGGGAATAGATAGTGGAGCACACAGTAGGGAATAAACACAGGATAGTTTGGGTGCTATGTAGGGGGGCAATACACAAGAAGAGGGAGGAGAGTGGAAGAACAAGGTGGATGGGAAATCAATTAGGCAGGTTGGCATGAACTAAGTGGAACAGAGGTAAATAATCATGTATGCACAACCTTGGAAAAACAGGGCTCTGGGATACAGGGATTGAGACATGGTTGAAATCAGGAAAAGGGGGGAATGTTAAGATGTTTGGCTGTCTTTTGAA
>NW_006412269.1:4229-5834 GCF_000296735.1 Chrysochloris asiatica
GTTGATGACTCATGAAGGGGACTGTAACCATGGCAATGTAACTATATAGGATAGGATGAACTTAAGCTAATGTTCTCCCATGTAAACTATTACACCAGTCACAATAAACCGTTTAAAAAAACAATCCATCATTCACCACTCTCCCTCTCTCTAGTTCCCCACCAAATACTCAATCACTTCTCTAACCTTTCCTCTGATATTCAGGGCTCCAAGATTTTCATCTGTGTCTGTTTCATTTGTCTCCTATATCTTTGTTGTACAGTCAGTGTAGTATGTAGTCCACAATCTTGCTGGAAGTCCAATGGTGCATTTCTTGTAGACAAAAAAAGATTAAAAAAAAAAAAAAATTCCATTCTGCCACTCTGGATTTTTAAACCATTTACATTTAAGATTACTAATGAAAACAAAGTGTCTACCTGTCTACTTCACTCATTTGTTTATTTTTTTGACTTGTTCATATCCGGGTTTTAGAAGTCTGGTTTCTCTGTTTTCATTTATATTTGGCTGCTTTCTTGCAATGAGCCTTTTTGCTTCCTTTTTTCTTCCCTTTTGGATATTTTCTCCTGACAATTTCTTAATGGTTACCACATACATTATGCAACTTACAATTATGGCAATGATGAACACATAAACAACAGTTAACATACAACCTTCACCTAAATAAATGCATTCCTGATTTGCTCTTCCCTCCCACCTTTATATTGGCATGTGTCCATTAATATTAACATACAGCCTGGGTTCAGATTTGTTTCTTACGTATTTCCATAGGTTTTATTTCTTAGTCCTTATTTCTTACAAACACAATGTTGTACTGTTTGAGGATTTAATTATTGGGTTTCCTTCCTTAAAATATGATTGCCCATGTTGTTTGTTTGTTATGAGAGATAGAGCTGTTGTTTTTTATTTATTTTTACTTTTCCCATGTAAAAATATAAGTATTGATTGAATGTTTTAATCTTGACGTTTGGAGCATTCCTTCATAGTTCTTGTAAAGCTGAGCTGGAAGTGGCAAATTCCCAGAGCTTGTTTGTTTGGGGAATGTTTGGATTTCCCCTTCATTTCTGAATGGCAACTTTGCTGGATAAAGAACTCTTGGTTGGCAATTGTTTTCTTTCATTATTTTATATGATTATGTATATTCCATTATCTTCTGGCCTCTAGAGAGTCTAGGAAGAAGCTGGCAATAATGCTTATGAAAGATTCTTGGTATGTTATATTGTGTTTTTCTCTTGTCGCTGACAGAATTTTCTCCTTATCCTTACTTTTTAAGAATGTTATTAGGATGTGGCATGGAATTGGTCTTCTTGTATTTCTTTTAATTGGGGTTTATGTAACTTCTTGTAAGAGTTGCTTGTTGTTCAGTGGATTAGCATTGTGCTGCTAATTACAAGGTTGGTGATTCAAAGCCACAAGTCACTCCATGAGAGAACAATGAGAATGTCTGTTTCTGTGAAGATTTACAGTCTTGGAAATGTTAAGGGGTTCTCTGCTGTCCTATAGGGTTTCTATGACTTGGAATTGACTCTATGACACGGAGTCAGTTACTTCCTATAATTGTAGACTTGGTGCTCTGTCCAGGCGTGGGAAATTCTGATGATCTCTTGG
>NW_006412269.1:6941-8624 GCF_000296735.1 Chrysochloris asiatica
AAAATAGATGCAACAGCAGTGGATGGATTTATTTTGTTAAATTGAGACCAGGTGTTTCAGAACTTGTGCCACCAGAAAGTGTGCTTGCTAAACATAAAGGCCATTGCATGTTCAGAAACACACTGTCTTTGACCCAGAAAGTCATGGTCCAACAGTACGGAATTTAGAGATCATCTGAAGAAGAGATTTGATACATTAAACACTAAAGACCAAATACCAGGAGAGTTATGGGATGACATCAGGAACATCATACATGAAGAAAGCAAAAAATCATTAAGAAGACAAGAAGGAAAAAAAGAAAAGATCAAAATGTATGTCAGAAGAGACGCTGAAACTTTTTCTCCAGGTTAGAGATGCTAAAGCAAATGCAAGAAATGAGGAGGTACAAGAACGGAACAGAAAATTTCAAAGGTCAGCTCAAAAAAACAAAGTCAAATATTACAACAAAATGTGCAAAGATCTGGAGTCAGAAAACCAAAAAGGAAGAACACGCTCAGCATTTCTCAAGCTGGGGGAACTGAAGAAAAAATTCAGCCTCGACTTTCGTTATTGAAGGATTCTCTAGGCAAATTATTGAATGATGCAGAAAGAATCAAAAGAAGATTGAAGGAATACACAGAGTCACTGTACCAAAAGGAAATGATCGATGTTCAACCATTTCAAGAGTTAGCACATGATCAAGAGGCAATGATACAGAAGGAAGAAGTCCAATGTGCATTGAATTGGTAAAGAACAACGCTCCAGGAATTGATGGAGTAAAAATTGAAATATTTCAAGAAAGTGAGGCGAAATTGGAGGCACTCACTCATCTATGCCAAGAAATTTGGAGACAACTATGTAGCCAACTGATAGGAAGAGATCTGTATTTGAGCCCATTCCAAAGAGACGTGACCCAACAGAATGCAGAAAACATTGGACAATATCTTTGATATCCTATGTGAGTAAAGTTTTACTAAAGGTAATACAAAAACAGCTGCAAGCAAACATTGACAGAGAACTTCCAGAGGTTCAAGCTGGATTCAGAAGAGGATGTGGAACAAGCAATATCATTATGGATGGCCGATGGATTTTGGCTGAAAGCAGAGAAAATCAGAAAGATGTGTACCTGTGCATTACTGACTATGCAAGGCTTTCAATTGTGTGGATCACGACAAGCTATGGACAACACTATGATGTATGAGTATTCCTGAACACTTAACTATGCTCATGAGGAATCTGTACCTGGACCAAGAGGCAGTTGTTCAAACAGAACATGGGCACAATGAATGATTTAAAATTAAGAAAGGTATGTGACAGGATTATATTCTTTAACCATATGTATTCAACCTGTATACTGAGCAAATAATCCAAGAATCTGGGTTATATGAAGAAAAGTGTGACATTAGGATTGGAGGAAGACTCATTAACAACCCGCGATATGCAGATGATGCAATCTTGCTTGCTGAAAATGAAGAGGACTTAAAATATTTACTGATGAAGATCAAAGAACGTAGACTTTGGTATGGATTGCATCTCAATGTAAAGAAAACAAAAATCCTCACCACTGGATTCTTATCAACAGAGAAAAAATTGAAGTTGTCGAGGACTTCATTCTTATTGGATCAACTATCAACACTCATGGAAGCAGCAGTCAAGAAATCAAATGACGTATTGCATTAGGCAAATCTGCAGCTCAAGACCTTT
>NW_006412269.1:8724-10156 GCF_000296735.1 Chrysochloris asiatica
CAGCTTAGAGATGCTAAAGCAAATGCAAGAAATGAGGAGGTACAAGAGCTGAACAGAAAATTTCAAAGGTCAACTCAAGAAAACAAAGTCAAATATTACAATAAAATGTGCAAAGATCTGGAGTCAGAAAACCAAAAGGGAAGAACACGCTCAGCATTTCTCAAGCTGAGTTAACTGAAGAAAAAATTCAAGCCTTGACTTTCATTATTGAAGGATTCTCTAGGCAAATTATTGAATGATACAAAAAGAATCAAAAGAATATTGAAGGAATACACAGAGTTACTGTACCAAAAGGAAATGATCGATGTTCAACCATTTCAAGAGTTAGCACACGATCAAGAGCCAATGATACAGAAGGAAGAAGTCCAATGTGCATTGAATTGGTAAAGAACAATGCTCCAGGAATTGATGGAGTAAAAATTGAAATATTTCAAGAAAGTGAGGCGAAATTGGAGGCACTCACTCATCTATGCCAAGAAATCTGGAGACAACTATCTAGCCAACTGAAAGGAAGAGATCTGTATTTGAGCCCATTCCAAAGAGACATGACCCAACAGAATGCAGAAAACATTGGACAATATCTTTGATATCCCATGTGAGTAAAATTTTACTAAAGGTAATACAGAAACAGCTTCAAAGCAACATTGACAGAGAACTTCCAGAGGTTCAAGCTGGATTCAGAAGAGGATGTGTAACAAGCGATATCAATGTGGATGTCCGATGGATTTGGGCTGAAAGCAGAGAATATCAGAAAGATGTGTACCTGTGCATTACTGACTATGCAAGGCTTTCAATTGTGTGGATCATGACAAGCTATGGACAACACTATGAAGTATGAGTATTCCTGAACACTTAATTATGCTCATGAGGAATCTGTACCTGGACCAAGAGGCAGGTGTTCGAACAGAACATGGGAACAATGTATGATTTAAAATTAAGAAAGGTATGTGACAGGATTCTATAACCATAATATTCAACCTGTATACTGAGCAAGTAATCCAAGCATCTGGTTTATATGAAGAAAAATGTGACATTAGGATTGGAGGAAGACTCATTAACAACCTGCAATATGCAGATGATGCAATCTTGCTTGCTGAAAATGAAGAGGACTTAAAATATTTACTGATGAAGATCAAAGAACACAGACTTTGGTATGGATTGCATCTCAATGTAAAGAAAAAAAAAAATCCTCACCACTGGACCAATAAACAACATTCTGATCAACGGAGAAAAAATTGAAGTTGTCGAGGACTTCATTCTTATTGGATCAACTATCAACATTCATGGAAGCAGCAGTCAAGAAATCAAATGACGTATTGCATTAGGCAAATCTGCAGCTCAACACCTTTTTAAAGTGTTGGAGAGCAAAGACGTCAGCTTGAGGACTAAAGTGTACCTGACCCAAGCCATGGTATTTTTAATAACCTCATAT
>NW_006412270.1:0-8773 GCF_000296735.1 Chrysochloris asiatica
AATAACAAGGAAGCTGCAAGCCACTGTTTAACATGGATGAGCCTTGAGGACATTTTGTTGAGTGAAATTAGTCACAAAAGGAGAAGTACTGCATAGGACCACTACTGTAAAAGACTAAGAAAAAAAACCTATACTAAAGAGGGGTGGATTCTTTGCTGGTTGCTGGGAGGTGGGGGGAGGGGAGGGGAGGGAGGAGAAGGTGGAGCACAGGGCAGGAAATAGACACAGGATAGTTTGGGTGCTGGGGATGGGGGCAACATACAAGAAGGGAGAGGGGAATGGAAGAACAAAGCAGATGGGAGAACAATTAGGCAGGTTTGCATGGGCAAAGTGGGACAAAGGTAAATAATGATGTATGCACAACCTTGGAACAACAGGACTCTGGGATATAGAGATTGAGACATGGTTGGAATGGGGAAAAGAGGGGAATAATGTTAAAATGCTTAGTTGTCTTTTGAATCTTGGTTTTCCTTGCATTATGTTATAAAATAGACACTGAAGGGGGAGAGAAAGGAATAGCCAGAAACATCACCATAGAAAGCTTGTAAGTCCGTCTTCTGCCTATACTGATTGGAACACCTAAAATGGGGCTACAATGTGCCCAGTGAAGGAGGCTTCCTGAGGAGCCTCTGCATTACATAAGACTATAGATGGAAGCCTGAACCACATCCAGGTCTTCAGAGATGGGAAATTTCCACTTGAAGGGATGAGCAGACCAGCCTGGAGCAGCTAGAAGAACTGAAGATACTTCTTGAAAGAAAGACCTACAGGAAAAATACAAAACAACATAGGCAGACTGATTGTTACTACAAGAGCAAGCAAGTTGCTTGCCCAGGAGACATCTAGTCAAGTGGTAGGGTTCTCTCAGTGCAAACCCCCTTCCAAGACTAAGACTCAATGGGAATACACGCTCTGATTGGTGACCACGTTAGTCATCAATAAGGGGAAGTGAGGGAAAAACACCAATGAAGCTGCGAACTAAGCCCTATCACGTTCAATAGATTCCAGTGAACCTGGGTGGAGACCTGGTTGGCTAGCACTGTGGCAACCTGGGGACTCTTGGGCCCGGAGTCAGTGACATAGCCACAGAGGACTAGAGTGGAGAGTGACGCATCCAGCTGATAAGAAGAGAGGGCATATGTACAAGAACATTCACACTTGTAGATAATACCCACTTAACCTAGCTTCAATGACTGAATGATCAGAGCTCAACCAGAAGAAAAAAGAAGAGGAAAAAAAACGTAGTCTGATACAATTTGATGAACTTGACCTACACCTATGGATGCAGTACCTCAAAAAAGGGAACAAATCCTTACTGCAAGGATCATTCCCACCCCCTCCAAACACAGAGTAGACAAGGATGGGCAACTTGGACATTGGTTACCCAAAATTGGGGGGGGGGGGTTTACAAAGGCAAGAAGTGACTGGCTTACACGCTTTCAAGAGGGAACCTAGATTCAGAGGGTATGAAGGGAGGTAGAATCTCCACTGAGTAGTATCCAATATGTGTAGGTGGGACTGATGAAATGAAATGCGGATGGGTCTCTTGTGATACAATAGTGAATAATTGTTATGAGGACTGCTTGTGAGAGTTGGAAATGTAAAGGTAGACATTTTGTAGCAAGGAGGGGAGTGATTAACTTTTCAGCCTAGGAGCAGAGGTCCCTGGGACCATCAAGGGAGAAGAGTGGAGAGCGGGACCCTACCCAGAGAAGCAATGATGCCTGAAATGGAGGCAGAGACGATGATGTGGAGAGATGGAGCAGTTGGGGACTTTAGACCCAGAGAGGGAGAGGAGAGGGGCTGTGTACTGACGACCAGGGGGCAGGCTTGTAGTGTATACCCTTTGGTTGGTTTATGATGCATGGAGGGAATTGTAACTATAGAAATGAAATGATATACAATAGGATGAATGTAAAACTAAAGTTCTCCCATGTAAACTATCACATAATTCACAATAAACATTAAAAAAGAAGAAGAAGACAATGTAGCACCCATCAGTGGGGTTCCTTGAGCAAAATCCTGTCTCCATTCTATGCCTTTGCTGATTTACAATGGACAGGTGTTGCTGTTGTTATGTGCCGTGGAGTCGATTCCGACTTATTAGCTACGCTGTACACGGTTTCTGAGGCTGTAAATCTTTATGAGAGCAGAAAGCCTTATCTTTCTCCGGCAAACAGCTGGTAGTTTCGAACCGCTGACCATGAGGTTAGCAGCCCGATTCATAACTACTACACTACCAGAGCTCCAATGGACAGGAGACATGTGGGATAAATGTTTTCTGTGCTAACCCACTGCAGTTAATTTGTTATAGCAATAAAACCTATCCTATACTGACTGTGCCCTGGTGTGGCAATGTAGGATAAGCACTGGACTGCTAACTGCAAGGTTGGCAATTAAAACCCACCAGTCACTATAGGAAACCCAAACAGGGTTGTTATGAGTAGGAACTGACTCCACGGCACTCAACAACAGCAACTAAATACTGGCTGAAGAGTTCTGGTGTGGCACTGTAGAATAAGTACTGGACTACTAACCTAAAGGTCGGCAGTTCAAACCCACCAGCCTTGGAAAGGGTCTATGAGTCAGAACCAACTTGAAGGTACTTAACAATAGTACTGGCTGATACAGCAACGATTCCCTGGAAGTCTCTAAACTAAATCTTCACTGAGAAGGGTAGTAGACTTTAGTAGCTCTGATTCTATTTTATTATTCTTTTCTTAGCTTGATTTTTAAATGAAATAAAAAATTTCAATTTTATTGAAATCTTTTAAGTCTTTTCTTTTTAAGTTCAGACTGTTTTATTTTTGTCGTTCTAAAGTCTTTAATCTGGATGCAGTTTAAACATTTCTATAAATCTTCAGTGTTCTTCGTATGTCTCAACTATCTTACCGACAAAGGGACTTTCTGTAATATCTGAGAAATCAGTCCCCAAATCCATTGCTTCAGAATTAGAAGTCAGCAGACTTGGAGTCACATTTCACTTGTATTACAGAAGGAACTCACTAGAAATATTTGTGATGTTAAATAATTTAACTAATGCTTGATGTTTTGTTGTTTTGTTTTGTTTTGTTTAAAAAAAGCTGCTCTCTGCCAACCATTTATGTGAGACAAAATAAAATGGGAAGGGAGGCAAACACGCTCCAGTGGTTTGAGTTCAGGACGATGAAACAAGAATATATGTATTGCTTGCTGACTTCCTCGTTTCACAGGGGTTTTATGAGGATTAAACAGTTAAAACACTTTGAAGATGACAAATGCTTAAGTGCTAAGCATTATTATTATCAGAAATGATTATTACATCTATTACTGTGTAATCAAGTGTTATTATTGGAAGTTATACAAGAAAATCCAGTCTTTGGAGAGTTTGAGCTCTATTTGCAGAACACAGAGGCATGAGTATTATTTACCTGAGTATTTCAGACATGTGAATCAAGAGTATCTAGACAGTGAGTACTTGTTTGTCCATATTCCAACTAATAAAAACTTTGCATTTATTGGCATGACCCAAAAAGCAATATGGTACTTTCAGAGGGAAAAAAAGAGAAGATTTAAATTCTACTATAAGGTAAAACTGAAATGGAACCTACCCAAACATTTTGAGCTGAGATTAAAACCCCTCCTGGCTATTTGAATAAATTGCTCCTTAAGTAATTAAAACTGTAACTCATAGTTTTTAGTAAACGCTAGTAATTTCTCTCTCTGTACTCAGTTTCATGTAATTTCTAGCTGGCTTCTTTCCAAAAAGTACACCTGTGTATTAGTTGAACAATGCCTTACTGAAAAATGAAATTAACTAATTTTGTTTGATTTGGATCTTGGTTTAAACTCTTGAGTTAGATATTTACATTCAGAACCACATAAAGAATACTAGCTTAAATTATTCCACCAGGGACTATAATAAGATTTCCATTTAGCTAATAGAACATTAGGAATATGCTTAGCTAATGAAAACTATTCCTCTCTGTTTTTCTATCAAATACAAGGGTTATGGGAGAACTATTATTTTAGATATAGAACTTCTAGTCATTTAACCTTCTTCCTTTCCATACTACATCTTCATCTTAAATTTATTCACTTTTATTTCTAAACTCTGAAAAGTCCTTGATCTAGTTTAATTCATGAAACCCCAATAAAACATTGTTTTGATTTTCAATAATGGGTCTTTAATGCCTTTGATCCCCCTTTCCTTATAAAATAAAAGCCTAATGATTCCTATTAAATGGGAGGGATAATGCTTTTCCCCATAGCTATTCTCATTTTATGAGGGCAATTTAAATTTTCACTTTTCTTTATTAATTATATGAGAATGTCACAATTGTTGGAAGGTTGGTTTTGTTTTTGTTTCCAATGTTGATCTCAATTACAGTCATCCTTTTCTACAGAATATCACTGAGTAGGGAGTGCCACCATTCACTTAAAGTGTAGTTTGTTCAATAAAAATCTGGTGTCATCCAAAATAATTTGCAACAATTTCAGAGCCATCATACACTACCCATGGAGCCTTGCCCCACAGTGGCCTCAGAATGACCTCCAAGGAACACCATCCTGCTGCTAGAACATGTGCAAGTTCTTGGAAGTCTGACATGTGGGCTTTATTGGACTTTGATGGGAAGAATGTTTCTGGTTTCTTGTCATTCTCCTGGGCCCCAGCACCACAGATTTGAGTCAAGATTGAGAGAGGAACTTCAGCTTAGGAAAAAATCCTTTTGGTTGCACCTGGTATGCCTCCTACATGGCTTCTCAAATGTCTTGCACACTGCCTTGGGGAAAGTAATGAGTGTTTCTATTTTGTTCTTGCTTTTTAAAAAATGATATTCAATTCAAATAAAAAGTAGAAAAACAAATAAATAAAGAGGACAAGTAAAACTAAGTGGAGAAACAGGTATCACGTGCAATACTTTAGACAAAAAGGATATAGAGCATTTGTGTACTAAGCGTAGGTTGGACTAGACAGAAGGACCAAGTAGGCACTAAATATTCATGTTGTATATACTATATCAAATTTTCATGAGGCACTAAATATTAGCCACTCCATAACACTTATTTTGCCTTCACTTGTTCTCAACCCACCACTGAGTCTAGGGTGATTGGTTACGCATCATCAGTGTTCATAGGATACTAGTGACTGACCCACAGGACATGAATGCTCCACAGACATGGTTTACAAAGCATGGGTTAAGTCCAAACGTCCCCCTTTTCATGACTGAGAAAAACTTATGTCCACAGAACAGAGGTAACATCTCTGGAGGCAAAATGTGTCTATTTTATAATAATTTGTACACACATACTTACTGGCCTAAATGTATCATTAAATTTGAAGAGCTCCCATAAATGACTAAGGAGTCCTGGTGTGATGCTATAGGATAATGCACCGAGCCACAAGGGGGGGCGGGGGTGATTTAAACCCACCAGTCACTCTTTGGAAACCCTATACCTGGTAATTATGAGTCAGAACTGACTCAACTATACTCAACAACAACATATATTAATAAGAAAGTCTAAACACAACATAAAAACTGAAAGCAATGATAAAAATGTAAATATACAGTAAAATAAATGTATGTAGAGACTTTTTTTAAAAAAAATACGGGTAAAATCAAAGAGAAGGGAATAGAAGGTGTAATCTGACTTTCAGATGCTATCGCAGTCTTCCTCTTTTACCTCCTCCAATAGAGTGTATTATGGTTAAACATATGTGTGAATTTAGCTAGGTTATAGTTCCCAGTTATTTGGCCAAACACTAGCATAGTTGCTGTTGCATAATGTAATCCAATCTAAATTATGATGTAATTACCTTCTATAATGTAATCCAATACAAAGTAATAAATCAATCAGTAGAAAAGGGCATTTCTCTAGCATGTGTTCTGTCTCTAGAATATAAACAGATGTTTTGGAGATCTTTGCTCTGTACTCTTTGCCACTTGACCTATGGATATTGGGACACAAATCTGCAGGAATATCTAGCCTGTTGCCTAACCTATGGATTCTAATCACATAGGCTAATTCTCTATAGGAAATCTTTCTTTTTCTCTTTCATATATGTCTTAGGAGCCCTGGTATCGTAGTAGATTATGAGCTGGGCTACTAACTGCAAAGTCAGCAATTCAAATCCACCAGTTGCTCCACAGGAGGAAGATGAGGCATCCTTCTCCTGTAAAGGTTTACAGCCTTGGAAACCCTATGTAAAGGGTCACTATGAGTCAGAACCAACTCAGTGGCAAACAACCACCCAACATATATACATATGTGTGTGTGTGTGCATGCATTTGTTGTTAAGTGCCATTGAATCATAACAACACTGTATAGGGTTTCTGAGGAGTAGCTAGTGTGTTTAAAACACTGACCTTGCAGTTAACAGTCCAGTGCTTATCCTACAGCACCATACTAGGACTCCATATATATGCATATTGACCCATACATGTGTATTTTTATATAAACATGTATGGTAGTGTTGGTGATTATGTGCTCTTGAGTCAGACTCATAGCAACCTTGTATAGGGTTTCCAAGGCTGTAAATCTTTACGGGAACAGAAAACTTCCTCTTTCTTCTGTAGAACAGTTGGTCGTTTCAAACAGCTTACCTTGAGGTTAGCAGCCCAACTCGCAACCACTACACTACCAGAGCTCCTTAAATATATAAATATATATATTGTTGTTAGGTACCATATAGTCAGTTCCGACTCATAACTGAGCAAAACACTGCCAAGTCCTGTGCCATCCTCACAATTGTTATGTCTGAGCCGTCACTGTGTCATTCCATCTTGTTGGGAGTCTTCCTCTTTTTCTTGACCCTCTACTTTTCCTAGCATGATATCCTTCACACGCACACACACACACACACACAAGGATAAGACATAAAGTATTGCTACTAGGGTTCTGGTTCACATATGCATACGTTTATTTCAGACAAAACATATTTAAACACATCTCTGTACTCAGGAGATGGCTGCAGATAGGTTCACTCAGAAATACATTTAGTCTTGTTAGAATGTCTTCATAAAAAGAATGATCACAGGAGTTCATTATGATGACATTTTATGCGCATTGAAAACTACATTCCTTGACTGATGCTTCCATGAGTGTTGATGGTGAATTCAAGAAAATGAACGATTTGGCAACTTCAATCTTTTCTCCACAGGATATTACCTATCAGGTCAGTATGACATTTTAAAAAATATTTTAGTTATACAACCTGGCTTTAAACACCATCTAGGCTAATTATTAGAGTCCAGATGTGACCACAAGGTCAGTTTGAACCACAAGATTGGTGGTTCAAACTCTCCAGCCGCTCCTTGGAAACCCTATACAGGGCCGTAATGAGTCAGAATTGACTCAATGGCAATTTACAGGCTAATTATTGAGTGTGTGACCTTGAAGATGGCCCTACTTGTAAGCCTTTTTATAGCAAATTCCTCATGCTTAAAAAAGGAGGTGATGGGGGAGGTTAATGCTGAAGGGGCACTGAATTTGTTAAGAATGATAGAAAATTTTGGAAATGGATAGAAAGCAATACAATAAAAGTAAGTATTGTCACTGAATAGTAGAAATGATTGAAATAATAAATGCTTTGCTATATATGAGGGGACTTCAAAATGTTTATAGATACATGAAAGTAAAAGATAATGGAATTTTTCCAAAAACTTCCTAAAGTCCCTTCATATGTTTTATAACAATAAAAAAATTTATTGTGAACACACTTAAACTACTCTGCTAGAACTGTCATTCTTGAAGGTGTGATTTGATCCCTATCTTGCAGAGTTATTGTGAAGATCAAATGTCAGAATGTAAATAATCCAGCATCTAATGCTAAATAAGCAATACTCAGTGCTCAAGAGTCCCGGAAAATTAGCCACTAAAAACCTTGAAGAGCACAGATCTACTCTGACATGTGTCAGAACAACATTAGTCAGAATTGTTTAATGGCAATTTGTTTGGGTTGTTTTCCTTTTTCATTATTATAATATTGATTAATGCAAATGATTCCATAGAAAGCTTCCTAGTGACAATTTTGTACTATCTGCTTCTAGGTTCATAAAAGTAGAAAAATTAAACTACAGTGCCTGTGTAAATGATCACTTTAAAACCAAATGGGAAGCAAGTGAGACCAAGTAAGTAAACACAAAGCACACTCACATTTTCTCTTTCAAAACATGTGTCTTTGTGACAGCAGGGAGGGAAGGATAATCACTCTAAGACAAGGATCTTATTAAGACTTAGAGAGGTTGAATGCCTATAGCCCACACATGTAGGCAGAGACAAGACATGACTATGGGTTTTCTGTCTCCAAACTCAGTGTTTCAATTAAGCACCCTACACTGCTTCCATTAATCAGCTTGCAAATGTGCTAATTGTGCTTCTAATTTATTCATTAAGACATGATTAATCTACCATCTGCTCAAACACTGTCTCATTTGAACCTCTAAAATGTCATTTCTTATTACCATTCTCATTTTAATGAGGAGGAAGTTTGGTTGGATGAATAGATTAATTAATTGTGGAAAGTAAGACCAATAAACTTAGCCCAGAATGGAAATAAGAAAAACTGAAATCAGGAAATAGGTGAATGAACTAACAAACATCCTCTTTTAGGACCTTTTAAACCAGTTTTTCAACCTTGTGGTTCAAACTGACCTAGTGGTCACACCCGGACTCCAAAAATTAGCCTAGCTGATTTTTGCAGCCATAAAGCACAAAGAATTCTTCAAGTTCATCCTCACTAACTTTAGTGGTTGGTGCGTAAATTTGAATAATAGTGGTATTAACTGGGCTT
>NW_006412271.1:0-634 GCF_000296735.1 Chrysochloris asiatica
TTTTGAAGTCCTTACTGCAAAAAAATGTTTCACAGACATTTCTCAGTAAGTACTTTGGCATTGGGCTAATGCATCAGACTGTAAAGTAATTTGAACTGCAAGGCCAGTGGTTCAAGCTCACCAGCTCCTCTTTGGAAACCCTATTCAGGGTTGCTATGGGTCAGAATCAACTCAACAACTTAACAACAACAACAACAACTTTTCAAGAAAATTTTGCTTGGGGAGGCAGAGCTTGATGGCAAGTAGAGTAGAGGTACAGTGAGGTTCTCTGTAAGCATACCACAGAATACCAGGCAAAGCAGCTTCAGAGCAGAGCTCCAAAACTCGGAACCACACAAGTAGGAATATTTTAAAAGTTTGAAGGCTTATACCTAGGGGAACTTGAAGCAGAAGTATGAAATCATGCACTTTTTAATCTAATCTGCCAGGCTCTGTGGCCTGGAGCCAACAACTTCGGTGAGACCAAAAACAAGGCCAAGCAGGGGAGCAGATAACACCACAAAAAACAAAACAAAACAAAAAAAAAACACGCGGGAACCTAAGAGAGAAGGCGGACAATACACTTTGTCAGTTTTGCTTTGTTCTGATTTTCTTTCTTTATTTATTATTTGGTATCTGTTCATTGACCCCCCCC
>NW_006412271.1:2914-3433 GCF_000296735.1 Chrysochloris asiatica
TGGACAGTGAATAAGGAAGATCGTAGAAGAATTGATGCCTTTGAGTTGTGGTGTTGGAGGAGAATACTACAATGATAGTGGGTGATTTCAATACACCGCTTTCAAAAATGGATAGAACAACCAGAAAGAAACTTGACAAAAACGTAGAAAAACAAAATAACACAATCAGTCAACTGGACCTCACAGATATGTACAGAGCATTCTCCCAAACAACAGCACAAAACATATTATTTTCCAGTGCACATGGAACATTCTCCAGAATTGACTATGTCTTAGGCCACAAAACAAATCTCCATAAATTTACAAGCATCAAAATATACAAAGCATTTTTTCAGACCACAATGCTATCACATTAGAAATCAACAATAAGAAGACCAAGGTAATAAAGTCAAATACATGGAAACTGAATAACACCTTGCTGAAAAGCGACTGGGTAGTACAAGAAATTAAACGTGAACTCACAAAGTTCCAAGAAACCAATGAGAACCAAAAAATAACATAGCAACATCTTTGGGACAA
>NW_006412271.1:6552-8327 GCF_000296735.1 Chrysochloris asiatica
GTCTTACAACAACTACTACTATTACTAGAAAGTATATATAATCTAGAGATAATTGAAAGTACCCAGGAGGATGTAGGCAGGTTATATGAAACCACTATATCATTTTATATAAGAAACCTGACTAGTCACAGATTTTCGCTCCTGGAACCAATCCCAGTGTTTACCAAGGAACAGCTATATTTTATTAATTTAACAAATAATAATTGCTTACTCTGGGTCATTCCCTGTCCTAAGCATTAGGTATGGAATATTAATAATAGAAAAATGTCCCTGCTTTAGTTTAATGTGGGAAACAGATATTAAGCTAGCGGATACCAAAACAAATAGGGACTGTATAAATAGGACCTGTTTTGTAGGAAAAAAACAAACAAAATCTGATACTTAGTCTTAATAAAAGTGGGGTTTGGCTCATTTGATCGGTTCTGAGAAACTTCATTAAACAAAAACAGCATGAATATGAATTGTTTAAATCAAGCTGGGAGAGGCGGAGCTTATGGCAACATATTCCAGAAAGGGGAAAGAGCATTTGTTAAAACAATAAGAAGGGAAAGAGCAGGACATTTGAAGAGCAGTGCAGAGAATAGGGGAATGTATGCAACTACCTACATTTCAAGTTGAAGTTTCAATCAGCTATGGGATGAGCTTGGAGTGTATTTCAATTTTATGAACTTATTCTGTAAAAAACAGTGAATTTTCTCTCTTGTTTATAATTATTTCTTAACTGTATCATCTGATAATAAGGTAGAGAAATTAACAAGATAGCAGATAAGTCTAAGGAGATAGTGTGAAAATGCATTTTAAATTATAAATCCATCTCTGTCTAGATGGCTGGGAGTATTTTTTTTTTTAAGTTATTTAAAATTAAAATTGCTATTCCAAAGTGGTCTGAGCTGCTGTTATTTGGAAGTAAAGGGTGGGATTAACATTCTCCAAAAGATCCAAAGATCTATGTTCTGGAAGTAACTTTTGTGTTGCCTTTAACAGTTTGTTTAAAAATTCTGCACCTTTAATTCCCTGGCTATAATACCAAGGTGAAAAAGTTGTAGTAAAGTGCCATCAAGTCAGTAACAACTCATAGTGACTTTATGCACAACAGAATGAAACACTGCCCGATCCTGGGCCAACCTCACTACTGTTGCCACACTTGAGTCCATTGATGCTGCCACTTGGCCAATCCATCTCATTGGGGGTCTTCCTCTTTTTCTCTGACCCTCCACCTTACAAAACATGATATCCTTCTCCAGCGAGTGTTCCCTCCTGACAATATGTCCAAAGTATGAGAGACGAAGTTTGGCCATCTTGGTCTACAAGGAGCACTCTGGCTGCACTTCTTCCAGAACATATCTATTGGTTCTTTTGACAGCCCATTGAACTTTTAGTATTCTCCTCCAATACCATAACTCAAAAGCATCAATTATTCTACGGTCTTCCTTATTCACTGTCCAGCTTTCACACGCATATGAGGTTATTGAAAATACCATGGCTTCGGTCTGACGCACCTTAGTCCTCAAGCTGACATCTTTGCTCTTCAACACTCGATAAAGGTCTTGTGCAGCAGATTTCCCTAATGCGATACGTCCTTTGATCTCTTGACTTCTGCTTCCATGAGTGTTGATAGCTGATCCAAGAAGAATGAAGTCCCTGACAACTTCAGTCTTTTCTCTATTGATAGAAATGTTGTTTATTGGAACAGTGGTGAGGATTTTTGTTTTCCTGACATTGAGATGTAATCCATATTGAAGGCTGTGCTCTTTGATCTTCATCAGTAAATCTTT
>NW_006412271.1:8566-9146 GCF_000296735.1 Chrysochloris asiatica
AGTCAATAAAGCACATGTAAACATTTTTCTGATATTCTCTGCTTTCTATTAAATCCATCAGATATCAGCAACGATATCCCTCGTTCCACAGCCTCCTCTGAATCTGGCTTGAACCTCTGGAAGTTCTCTGTCAATGTTTGATTGTAGCCATTTCTGTATTACCTTTAGCAAAACTTTATTCACATGGGATATCAAAGATGTTGTCCGATGATTTCCGCATTCCATTGGGTCACCTCTCTTTGGAATGGGCACAAATATGGATCTCTTCCAACCAGTCGGCCAGATAATTGTCTTCCAAATTTCTTGACAGATTGAATGAGTGACTCCTGTGTTGCCTTACTTTGTTGAAAATTTTCAGTTTTCATTCTATCAGTTCCTGGCTCCCTGTTCTTTGCCTCTTCAATGCACCTTGGACTTACTCCTTCAGTATCACTGGCTCTTAGTCATATGCTACTTCTTGAAATGGTTGAACATGAACAATTTCGTTTTGGTACAGTGACTCTGTGTATTCCTGCCATCT
Source organism: Chrysochloris asiatica (assembly GCF_000296735.1). NCBI lineage: Eukaryota > Metazoa > Chordata > Mammalia > Afrosoricida > Chrysochloridae > Chrysochloris > Chrysochloris asiatica. Next base: position 9,087 of record NW_006412271.1, read on the forward strand.
TCACTTGATGCTTTCTGCATCATTTAATATTTAGCCCAGAGAATCTTTCAATAACAAAAG
>NW_006412272.1:0-8703 GCF_000296735.1 Chrysochloris asiatica
TACTTATGACTGATCTGAATATGTTCTTTTTGACAATGAATGCAACACCATTCCTCTTCAATTTCTCCTTCCCAGCATAGTAAACCATGTGGTTGTCAGATTAAAAATGACCAATACCAGTCCATTTCAGCTCACTAATGCCTAAGATATCGATGTTTATGTATTCCACTTAATTTTTGACAAATTCCAATTTTCCCAAATTCATACTTTGTACATTCCATGTTCCGATTTTCAAGGATGTTTACAGCTGTTCTTTTCATTTTGCATTGTGTCCCATTATCAAATGAAGGTCCCAAGTGCTTTTCTCCCATGGGCTTTACTCCATTCGTGTCATCACGGTAAGCTCTACTTTAAGGAGGCAGCTCTTCCCCAGTCACATTTTGAGTGACTTCCAAGCTGAGGGGCTCATTTTCTGGCATTATATCTGACAGTGTTTCTCTGCTATTCAAAATGTTTTCAGTGAATAAATATTCAAAAGTAGTTCGTCACTCTTTCTTCCTAGTCTGTCTTCATCTGGAAGCTCATCTGAAACCTGTCCACCATGGGTGACCCTGCTGGTATTTAAAATACTGGTGGCATACCTTTCAGAATTATAGCAACTCACAAGCCACCACAGTATGACAAACTGACCGATGAGTGGTGGCTGTTTGGCTTTAAGTAGAAATTGTCACTTTAAATTTCGAGGAAATCTGTGTGCATGCAAAGTAGAACCTGCCAGGGGTGGTGGTGGGATGTCCATTTGCTCAGGCATCCCTCTAGTCACCAGAATGGAGGGGCACAGACAGCAAGAGACCAATGAACAGATAACAAAAAAAAAGAATGTCCATACCTGTATCGCCACAGTTCTGTCAGTCGTTCATGGCTGTTCTGATCCTTCCCCCACTTGGTCTCTCCCAAGATGGTGGCTCCAGGAGCAGCTGAGCGTCTTGAATTAGAAAGCAATGGATTTCTTGATTCTGCTACAAATTCCCCTTGCTGCAAGCCTTCCAAGCTTCTAAATATTCCTTTATATGTGGTTCAGAGTTCTAGCACCATTCCCTGAGCCTGCTTGGTCTGGTATTCTGTGGTTTTGTTGATGGAGCTCCTCACTGCATGTCTACCTGATCCGCCACCTTGTGCTAAGCCTTACAGGATAAAATAGACTGTCTTAAATGGAGGGCAGAGTTAATGGAATATAAGGTAACTACAACAGTGGGGTTGGGGCAGGGGGTTTAGTTTGGGTGTTGGGGAGGGCAATTCATTAAGAGGGAGGAGGTGGAAGAACAAGGTAAATAGGGTAATACTGACACAGGTTTGCATGGCCTAAGAGGGACAGAGGTAAATAGCGATGCATGCTCAACCTTGGAACAACAGGGTTCTGTGATACAGGGATCTAGGCATAGTTTGAAGAGGTGAAATGATACTAAAATGCTTGACTATCTTATAAATATTGGTTTCCCTTGCCTACTACTGTAAAATAGACACTTGAGTGGGATAGAAAGGAATGTTGGGAAACATGATTATGGAAAACTTGTAACCCCATCTTCAATCTATAATGGATTGGAATACCTAAAAGGGGTTCTAGAAGGTGCCCAGTGAAATTGACCTCTTGCAAAGCCTTTGCAGAGTATAGGACCTTAGGTGGAATCCTGAGTCCCATCCAGAACCTTATGAGGTGGGATATTCCCACTAGCAAGGACAAGCAGACCATCCTGGAACAGCTAGAGCAACAGAAGATATATCTTCAAAGAAAGATCATCAGGAAAAACCCAAAACAAATATGTCAGCATGACTGGCTACTATAAGAATAAGCAAGCTGTTTGCCAGGAAGCTATCAAGGTAACTGGCTTACAAGGTTTCAAAAGGGAGCTTAGTTTAAAAGTGTGTGGGGGAAGACAGAGTCCTCACTGAATAGTTTTCATCTTGTCTAGATGAGTCTGGTGAAAAGAAATGGGGATAAAATTCATGTGATTCAATAGTGAATAATTGCTATCATGACTAATTGTGACTGTCACAATTGTAAAGGCAGAAGTTTTGTAACAAAAACAGGGGAGTGGTTAATTTTACAATCCAGAACCAGAGGACTCTAGCACCACCAAGGGAGAAGAACACAAGCAGGACCTTATCCAGAGAAGCAACAATGCCAGAGATGGAGTCAGAGATGGGGTCATGGGGAAGGGGAGTGGCTGAGGACTCTAGATTCATGGGAAGAGAGGGACTAAGAGCTGGTGGCCAGGAGGCAGACTTGCAGAATGTACCCTTTAGAGGTGTAAATTATTATATATGCCTGAGTGTTTGCTTTTTTTAAAGCTAAAGTGAATAGAGAGAAATACTGTTAACTGATGGTATATGGAGGGGATTATAATCATTGTAATGAAACAAGGTGTATGATTTCTTGAATGTAAAACTGGTGATCTGCCCTGTCAACTTTCACTCAATCCACAATAAAAACATAAAAAAGAATAAAAGGAAAAGATCAAAATAGATGTCAGAATAGACTCTGAAAGTTGCCCTCCTGCAGAGAGATGCTAAAACAGATGGAATAAATGAGGAAGTAAAAGAACTGAACAAAAATTTTCAAAGGGAAACTCAAGACCAAGGTAAGTATTAAAATGTGCAAAAACCTGGAGTTAGGAAACCAAAAGTGAAGAACATACTCAACAATCCTCAAGCTGAAATAACTGAAGAAAAAATTCAAACCTCAACTTGAAATATCGAAGGATTCTGTGACAAAATATTGAATGATGCAGAAAGCATCAAATGTAGATGGAAGAAATACACAAAGTCACTGTACCAAAAAGTAATGGATGATATTCAACCATTTCAAGAAGTAGCATATGATCAATAAACAATGGTACTGAAGGAAAAACAAAAAGGTGCACTGAAGGCATTGGGAAAGAACAAGACTCCAGGAATTAATGGAATATAAATTGCAATATTATAACAAAGTATTGCAGCACTGGAGGCACTCACTCTGCTATGCCAGGAAATATGGAAGACACCTACCTGGCCAACTGATTGGAAGCAATCTGTATTTGTGCCCATTCCAAAGAAAGGTAATCCAATGAAATGCAGAAATCATTGGACAGAATCATTGATATCTGCAGGTAAAATGTTGCTAAAGATAATTTAAAAACAGCTGCAACAGTACATTGATAGTGAGCTGCCAGAGGTTCAAGCCAGATTCAGATAAGGACATGGGATGAGGGATATCAATGTTAATGTCAGATGGGTCTTAGCTGAAAGCAGAGAATACCAGAAAGAACCTTACTTGTGCTTAATTGGCTATGCAAAGGCTTAGGGCTGTGTATTCCAGAGCACTTAATTGTGCTCATTAGGAACTTGTACATATACCAAGTGGCAGTCATTTGAAAAGAACAAAAGGATACTAGGTGGTTTAAATCATGAAAAGTGTGTGCCAGGGTCGTAGTTTTTTGATATACTTACTCAATCTTTTTATTTGTTGTTGTTGTTAAGTGCCATCAAGTTGGTTCAGACTCATAGCGACCTTATATATGGTTGGTTGGTGAGTTTGAACTATGCTGAGAAAATATACTGAGAGCTAGATTATATGAGGAATGTGGCATTAGGTTTGGTTGAAGACTTACTAACGACCTACAATAGACAGATGATACAACCTTGCTTGCTGAAAGGTTGTTGTTGATAGGTGTCATTGAGTTGGTACCAACCCGTAGTGACCTTATGCACAGCACGACAAAACACTGCCCAATCCTCGGCCAACCTCACTACTGTTGCCACGCTTGAGTCCATCAATGCTGCCGTTGGCCAATCCATCTCATTGGGGGTCTTCCTCTTTTTCTCTAACCCTCCACCTTACCAAACATGATATCCTTCTCCAGCGACAGGTCCCTCCTGACAATATATTCTAAGTATGAGATATGAAGATTGGCCATCTTGGCCTCCAAGGAGCACTCTGGCTGCACTTCTTCCAAAACGGATCTATTGGTTCTTTTGGCAGCCCATGGAACTTTCTAATTCTCCTTCAACATCATAACTCAAAAGCATCAATTCTTCTATGGTCTTCCTTATTCACTGTCCAGCTTTCACATGCATATGAGGTTACTGAAAATACCATGGCTTGGGTCAGGCTCACCTTAAAATGCTTACTAATGGAGATTAAAGACCTTCAGTACAGGTTGCATCTCAATGCAAAGAAAACAAAAATTTTCACCATTGGACCAATAAATAACATCATGATAAATGGAGAAAAGACTGACTTGGACCCACCATCAACACTCATGGAAGCAGAATTCAAGAAAAGAAACAATGTATGGCATTAGGTAAATATGCTGCACAAGGCTTCTTTAAAGTGTTGAAGAGCAAAGATGTCAGTTTGAGAAGTAAGGTGCGCCTCACCCAAGCCATGGCATTTTCAATAAGCTCATATGCATGTGAAAGTTGGACAATGAATAAGAAAGATTGTAGAAGAATTGATGCACTTGAGTTATGGTGTTGGAAAAGAATATTAAAAATACCATGGACAACCAGAAGAACAAACTAATCTATGTTGGAAAAAGTACAGCCAAAATGCTCCTTAAAAGTCAGGATGGCTAGACTTCACCTCTCATACTTTGGACATATAATCAGAACGGACCAGTCACTAGATAAGGACATCATGCTAGGTAAAGTAGAAGATCAGGAAAAAATGAAGCAGACCCCCCAATGAGGTGGAGTAGCACAATAGCAGCTGCAATGGTCTCAACAATATTGAGGATGGTGCAAGAACAGGCAGTGTTTTGTTCTGTTGTGCAAATTCTAGTTACGAATTGGACCACACTCGATAGCACTTACAACAACAAAACAGTATATATATATATGTGTGTGTGCATGTGTGTTTAAGTGCCATTAAGTCAGTTTTGACTCATAGCAAACATTTATGGGGTTTCTGAGGAGCAACTGTTGGTTTGAATAACCAACTTTATGGATAGTAGCCCAGTGCTCATCCTACAGAATCACATCAGAACCCCATATATATGTATGTATTTTGATTTTTTTGTTGGGTATCATTGAGTTGTTTTCAATACATAACAACTCCATGTGACACAGTAGAGCCACTCCATAGGTTTTCTAGGATGCAGTGCTTATGGGAAAAGGTTGCCAGGTCTTTCTCCTGAGGAGTCACTAGGTAGATTTGAACCACCAATTTTTCAATTAGCAGCTGAGCACTGAACTGCTGAACCACCATGATTCCTTATAGATATTCAACTTCTTAAATGGTAAAATCAAAGGAATTTTTATAGGAAATTTACAATAGTCATGAAGTTTCAAAGCAGCAGTAATTGAACCACTATAAAATTCATAAAGCCCTGAGATTTTTTATTTAAAAATCTCTACAAAGTGAATTAAATTTTTTAATTTCTAATGTGCTTAGATAGTGCTTTAATGAATTCTGATTTTAAAAATGTTTGTTGGCATTCTTATAACATTGGGAAGAAATGCAACCAGAGTGCTCCTTGGAGGCCAAGATGGCCAAACTTCGTCTCTCATATTTCGGACATATTGTCAGGAGGGACCAGTCACTGGAGAAGGATATCATGTTTGGTAAGGTGGAGGGTCAGAGAAAAAGAGGAAGACCCCCAACGAGATGGATTGGCCAAGTGGCAGCATCGATGGACTCAAGCGTGGCAACAGTAGTGAGGTTGACCCAGGATCAGGCAGTGTTTTATTCTGCTGTGCATAAGGTCACTGTGAGTTGGTACTGACTCAATGGCACCTAACAACAACAACTCTGTCTACCTAGTACTTAAAAGCAAGTATTCTGTGGATGTTGTAGTTTTTAAGCTCCAACTCATAGTGACTTTGTATAGGGTTTCCATGGAGCAGATGGTGGGTTTGAATCATCAACCTTGCAGTTAGCAGTCCTGAGCTTATCCTAACAAATTGCCAAATGTACCATCATAAAGACAGTGAGAAAATCATTTAATTTCTATGTAACTCAGCTGTATACATTGGAGTGATAGTAATAGCATATACTTCAACCTAAGCAAGGCGTCCTGATGGTACAAAGTTAAGCACTGAGTTGTTAACTGAAAGATCTATGGCTGGAACCCACCAGTGGCTAGTAGGAAAAAGAAGACCTGGAGGTCTTCTCCTATAAAGATGACACTATAGAAAACACTCGGGCCTATAGGGTTGATATGAGTCAGAAGCAACTCAGTGACTCACAACAACAGGAAGTAAATGATATTAAAGGGTGTACCCCAGTGCCTGGCACATAGTAAGTGTGCAAAAAATGGAAGTCATCATTACTGTTTACTAGAAGGAAGAAAGTTCTAAACCATTCTCTATCTCTATTTATTTTTACCTCTAAAACATACTTTAAAAAAGTGATATGGTTTCCATGGTTCAGCCTTTCAAAAGTTTTAATTTTGATCACCGTGTATGCTCTTTCTGATCAAGGAATATATATATACACACACACACATATTCACCAAATGTAGCAATTAAAAATGTTTTTAAATTATGTCCAATTTTAATAGTGATTTATTTTAACTTCAGAAGTTAGGAAAACACCTGGAGAAGAGTATGTTATATTCTTAAAAAGAAACTCAAGTAAGAGAAGTTCTCTTCTGTTCCATTTTGTCACATCTACATGTATGGCTTAAGTCTCTCATATGTCCATCTTTCAAACTTCAGACACTAAGATTAATAACACAGCAACAAACACCCATTTAAGCATTTAAATCCATACAACTACTGGAAACAATGAACAAAAAACAACAAAAGTTCTCAAAATATGTCCAAAACCAGAAAAGAGTAGCTAAGACAAATGAGCTGGATACAGAAAAAGGCTTTCTAGGAGAGGAAGAGCAGGATTTGGATTTGTCTTAGAAAGAATTCAGAATGATATAGAAACAAATTCAAATACTCTGAAAAGGGGTATAGGAAGACAAAGAAGAAGTCAGGAAAGCACTACAAGAGTAATCAAGCAAGATCAATACAGTATTGGAAACAATTAAAAACCTGCAAAAAGATGTCCAGATGATTAATAATAAAATATCAGGAATGGGGAATACACTGAAAGGGGAAAGGAGCAGAATAGAAGAAATGGAAGCCAGAACCAGTGAGCTGGAAGATGAATCTCTCAATACTGCTAAGATAGAGAAGAACAAGGTGAAAAAAGGATAAAAAAATCTGAAGAGAGTCTCAGATTCATGCTGGATAACATGAAGTGGAACAACTTAAGAATTATTGGTAGTCCAGAGCAGGAAGAATCAGAGAACTCCACAGAAGAGATAGTTGAGGAACTTCTGGAAGAAAATTCCCTAACATCTTGAAAGATGAGAAGATAAACATTCAAGAAGCCAAACATACCCCAGGAAGGATAGACCCAAAAAGAAAATCACCAAGACATATAAGAATGAAGCTCTCCAAAATCAAGGACAAGGAGAGAATCCTAAAAACAGCCAGGGAAAAGAGAAATGGTACTTAAACAGGCAGACAAATCAGATTAAGCTCTGACATCTCAGCAGAAACCATGCAGACAAGAAGACAATGGGGAGACATATATAAAATCCTAAAAGAAAAAAAATACCAACCAAGAATCATCTATCCAGCAAAACTGTCAATCAAATACGATGGTACAATCAAAACAATCCAGGATAAACAGAAGCTAAGAGATTTTGTCAAAGCCAATCCAGTACTTCAAAACATCCTAAAAAGAGTTCTTTGGACTGAAACCAACAAGAACATATAAACCAGAGATTGACAGGCATAGCAGCACCACCTGAAACTCAGATGACAGATAGCAGAGTCCAGTACAGAACAAAATTACAACAATGAATTCAAAGGAGCTGGGAGGTCAACCGAAGATCAAAATAATAACAATGTCAAGGAAGGGATAAATGTAGGAAGAGAGATCCAGGTGATGAGGAGGTCAGGTAGACTACAGGATACAATAGATAGTCTTAAATGGAGGGAAAAGTTAATAGACTACAAGTTAACTCCAAAGAAAGTTAATACTTCATAACTTACCATGAAAATTAACTTCCAAGCCAAACAAGCAAACATGAAAACTAAGAAGAAACCAACAAGAATAGCACAAAAAACACAAACTCAGCACAAGAAAGCATGCAAAACAAAGGAACGAACAGCACTACCAAAAAATTAACATAATGGCACCAAATAATTCATACCTATTGATAATTACATTGAATGTCAATGGATTGAATGCACCAGTGAAGAGACAGAGAGTGGCAGAATGGAAAAAAATATAGCAAACTAACTACAGCAATAAACAAGCAAGAGTGGTAATACTAATCTCCAATAAAGTAAACTTTTAGACAAAGACCAGCATAAGAGATAAAGAAGGACATAATCTAATCATCAAAGGATCAACTGAGAAGGCAACATAACTATAATAAATATCTACACTTCCAATGAAAGAGCACCAAGATATATGAAGCAAATCTTACTAGAATTGAAGAAAGAAATAGATAAATCTACAATTATAGTGGAAGATTTTAATATACCACTTTCGAAAAGGGACAGAACAACCTGAAAGAAACTCAACAAAGTTACAGAGGAACTAAACAAAACAATCAACCAACTTGACCTCATAGATGTGTACAGAGAATTCAACCCAACAACAGCACAATATACATTATTCTCTAGTGCACAAGTTGGATTCAGAAGAGGCTGTGGAACGAGAGATATCATTGCAGATGTCCGATGGATCTTGGCTGAAAGCAGAGAATATCAGAA
>NW_006412273.1:0-3962 GCF_000296735.1 Chrysochloris asiatica
GCATGGTTCCTGCTGAGAGGTCTGAGCTTATTCTGACTTGTTTGCCTTTGTATGTGACCCTTCTGTTTTCTCTTGCTGCTTTCAGGAGTGTCTCCTTGTCTTTGAGTTTGGAGAGTTTGACTATGATATGTCTTGGTGTATTTCTTTTAGGGTCCACCCTTCCTGGACTATGTTGGGCTTCTTGGATGTCTATTTTTTCGCCCTTGAGAATGTTAGAGAAATTTTCTTCCAGTAGTTCTTCGACTATTTCCTCTGTGGACTTGTGTGACTCATTTTTTTCTGGAATGCCAATGATTCTTAGGTTATTCCTCTTCATGTTGTCCAACATGAATCTTAGACCTTCCTCTGAAATATTTACCCTTTTTTGGGTTTGTTCTTCTATCTTAGTGGTATTGAGAGACTAGTCTTCTAGCTCACTGATTCTTTCTTCCATCTCATCTATTCTAGTCCTCTGACCTTTTAGGGAGTTTTCTATTTCTGCCATTTTGTTGTTGATTGTTTGGACCTCTTTCTGTAGGTTTTGGATTGTTATCACTGCTGTATCTATCTTGTTTGATTGTTCCTGTAGCGCTTTCCTGACTTCTTCCTTATTTTTCTCAACCCCATTGTAACGTGTTTTGAGACATTTTATAATCATTTTTCTGAATTCTTTCTCAGGTATCTCCAAGGCGTTCCCTCCTTCCAGCATGAAGAGAAGGCCTACTTCTGGTTCATTTGTCTCAGATATTTTATCTTTTTTCTGGACATGTGCCGATATGATCATCTGCTTTTGCTTCTTGGGCATGTTTAATGTTTATCTGTGGCCCTAATAGTTAATTAAGTATGTGTTTTGGTAATTTTTTATGTTTTCTGATTATCTCCAGGAATATGTGATCAGGATGTGGTTTTCCCTTTTCACGCTTCTTATTGCTTAACTCAGAGTAACTTTTTTGAGCCTCAGTTGGGCCTGGGCCTCGGACGGGCAGGTTGAGCCTAGGGCGGGCAGTTTGGGCCTCTGGAGGCCTGGGCTTCAGCAACCGGGCTGCAGGAGGGTTGGTCCTCGGGCGGGTGGTTTGGGCCTTGTGCGGGCGGGTTGGGCCTCTGGGGGCCTGGACGTCAGCGACTAGGCAGCAGGAGGGTTGGGCCTCTGGTGGGTGGTTTGGGCTTCGGGCGGGCGGGTTGGGTCTCAGGGGCACTGGGCCTCAGCAACCTGGCTGCGTGATGGGTTGGGCCTTGTGGGCCCTGGACCTCAGTGGTTGCGGGTATGTAATTTGGGCCTTGGTTGGGCCTGGGCCTTTGTGACCAGTCTGTGGGTAGGTTGGGCCTCAGGGCAGGCCTTGGCCTCAGTGGGAGTGTCTGGGCCTTTGGAGGGTCATGGCCTCAGTGTGTGGGCTTGTGCCTTGGACATTCCTGAGCCTCGGTGGCTTGGCAGAGGGCTGGTCTAGGCTCGGGTTGTAGAGGGCTGGGGTAATAGCTGGAGGGAGGCAGTGCCCGTATTTGATGACGTAAAGAATGCCTCTCTAAGTCTCTCTGCACCATGGGCACCCCAAATTTCCTGATATCCATGTAGATATCCCTCTCTATTTGTTCAGCTTTGTTAGTTTATGCTTCCTTTTCTCTGGAAATGCAGCCTCCTAAGTGGGGTTGCTCTAGCCCTGCATTCCAGTGTCTGCAGGGGGCAGAGGCACTTGCTGGCGTGGGCATGGTCACAGAAGCAGAAGCTGTGTGCAGGCAGGTAAAAGCTTAAAATGCTTGTAATTCGTCAGCAATTTGATCTTTTTAAAAAAAATGAGTTCAGGTTGTTGAAATATAAGATCCTATGTTTGTTCAAAGGCTGTCTGTCTGCTAGACAGAGGTTTCCTATGTGTGATTCTGCCCCTTTTCCCTGGAGACTTCCCTACCTGAGTTGCCTGCTCAGGGAAGCGCCGCATCACCAAGGGGCCATCATGAGCTTTTGCAAGCAGCTGTTCATACAGCAGCCTTCAGGCACAGGAACTGGCAGGAGGTTAGCAGCAAGATGGGTGTGGTTCTCCCTTGTGCCACGCCCTCACAGAAGCTAGGGACATGTTCAGTCCGCACCCTCACCAACCCAGATGTCAGCTACACCCCCTCTTGTGCAGCCTCTGCTCTACCTGTGTTCAGGCATCAGACATACCACCCCTGCTTCTGTAAGCATGTGAACCCACCCTGAAAGCAAATTGTAGATGAAATCAAGTAACAGACAGAACAGAAGAATTCAAGAAACAAACTGACAAAATAAATGAAACATTGGAAGCCATATAAAAACAACTATAAGAAAAGCAGAAGATTAATATTAAGACTTAAGAAATAGATAATACATTGAAAGGGCAAAAAAGTAGAATTGAATTAATGGAAGGTCAAATTACTGAGCTTGAAGACAAATCTTGCAATATTCATGGCTAGTGTGGCACTGTGGGATAATGGTCAGACTGCAAAGTTGTTTGAATTGCAAGGTCGATGGTTCAAGCTCACCAGTCGCTCCTTAGAAACACTATACAGTGTCGCTATGGGTTGGAATCAACTCAACAGCACTTAACAACAAGAGGAACAATCAGAAAAAAAAAATTCAAAAAAAGCCTAAGATTTATATAGGACACTATTAAAAGGAATGACTTATGTGCAATTGGAAGCTGAAAAGAAGAAGAGATAAAGTTTAAAAATAGAGAAAATTATCAAAGAATTGTTGAAAGAAAACTTCCCTAATGACACAAAAGACAAGAAGATAGCTATTCAAGAAGCTGAACATACTCCAAACAGAATAGATGCAAAATAAAACCACTAAGACATATTATAATCAAACTTTTTAAAACCAAAGATAAGGAAAGACTCCTGAGAGCAACTCAGGAAAAATTAAGTTACCTACAAAGGAGAACAAGTAAGTGTAAGCTCTGATTTCTCAGCAGAAACCATGCAGACAAGAGGACAATGGAATATGTATAAAACTCCGAAAGAAAAAAAAAAAATGTCAGCCAAAAATCGTTGGGTTGGTTGTATGCTGTCAAGTCAGTTTATACTCCTAGTGCCCCTGTATAGGATTTCTGAAGCTCTAAATATTTAAGGGAACAGAACGTGTGATAGTTCTTCAACGGAGTGACTGAAAGACTTGAACTGTCAACCCTGTGGTTAGCAACCCAAGTTCTGGATGCTATTATAACATGATGATATTACCCAGAACTCAACACAGATATAAAGATAGTCCAAGGGGAAAAAAACCTACAAGACTGAAAATAGAGAACAAGAGATACCTGTTTATGACAAAAACACAAAAACAAAAACCAATAAACATAAAGTAAAAAGAGGGAATAATGTAGATACAGAACATCCAAATGAAGAGGAAATCAAGCCGATTTAAAAAGCAAACACTAAAATAAGAAATAAGAGACAAGGAGAGAGACTTGGCTTCAACAGCAGGCAGGTTTATTGAGAGTAAACCTGGGAGGGGGCACTCAAAGTCATGGAAGACCAAGAGCCCGCCATCCATTACAGACTTGGGTATTTAAGGTGGTGTGATCCCAGGTCCAGTTCTGTTAAGCTTCCAATGGGTGGAGTTATGAAGATTTTCCTGAAACCTGAAACTACCGGAGGGAGAGGCCCTTGGTGTAATAAAGACCTAAGCTTTCAGGAGACCAGAAGCTTAAACAGAACTTTATTCGGTGCTACATGGGGGCAGCTGCAATGCCATTTTGTTAATCAGGAGCAGGGTTCTTCATCTCAGACTCTTGATGTTAAAGGGATAAGGGCAGATGTGTTTCTTTGATTACTTTCTGCTGATTTATGGGCATAGATGGGGTGGTTTTGCAACAGAAGAGCAGTTGTCACCTGATCTTTCGCAATGGCAGTGAGTCAGCCTGCAAGAAATCTTTGGAAATAATTTATTTATTTATTTATTTTTATTTTTTATTAAATATTTTTATGTGAATTATGTGATAGTTTACATGGGAGAACATTAGTTTTACATTCAT
>NW_006412273.1:5340-8007 GCF_000296735.1 Chrysochloris asiatica
TGCAGATGACATCCCTCTTTCAGGTGGGTCTTCGGTGAATGCTGGCTTCCTCAGGCACGCTCGCTCCAAAGATGGAGAAGTGGCTGTCCGCTCACTATAAGGTCGAATTAGTCAGGCTGGAATCTATACTGGAGAGCTTTTGACCTGTAACACAGACTAGAACTCCTACCCCCTTGGAAATAATTTATTATACAAGGCAGGAATACAGCTCCCAGGCAAAGGAGAAGTAGAGGTCCTAAGAAGGGTAATAACTAAGGGAGGATACTTTGGGTGAGCCTCAAGCTTGGAGAATTGTTGGAATTCAGCCTTGCTGCTTTTTCTTTTAATCTCTTTATACCATCTCAGACTAGGACTGCTGTGTTCACACAAAAAAACAGCATTCCACTTAAAAAACAAAACAAAAAAACAGCTGGAATCATGGAGGATATCAAAGAGAAGAAAAAGAAGGTTCCTGCTATGCCAGAGACCCTGAAGAAAAAGTGAAGGAATTTTGCAGAACTAAAGATCAACTGCCTGAGAAAGAAGTTTGCTCAAAAGATGCTTCAAAAAGCAAGGAGGAAGCTTATCTATGAAAAAGCCGAGCACTATCACAAGGAATACAGGCAGATGGACAGAACTGAGATTCGAATAGCTAGGATGGCAAGAAAAGTGGGCAACTTCTATGTACCTGGTGAGCCCAAGCTGGCATTTGTTATCAGGACAGAGGCATCAATGGTGTGGGCCCAAAGGTTCAAAAGGTGTTGCAGCTTCTTTGCCTTCGCTAGATCTTCAGTGGCACTTTTGTTAAGCTCAACAAGGCTTCAATTAGCATGTTGAAGATTTCAGAACTATATACTGTATGGGGATACCCAAACTTGAAGTCAGTGAATGAACTGATCTATAAGCATGGACATGACAAAATCAATAAGAAGTGAATTGCCCTGACAGATAACACATTGATTGCATGTTCTCTTGGTAAATATGGGCTCATCTGCATGGAGGATCTGATTCATGAGATCTATATCATTGGGAAACATTTCAAAGAAGCAAATAACTTCCTATAGCCCTTCAAATTATCTTCTCCTCATGGTGGAATGAAGAAAAAGAGCACCCATTTTTTTTAATGTTTTATTGTGAATTATATGATAGTTTACATGGGAGAATATTAGTTTTACAATCGTTCTATCGTGTATCATTTCATTGCCATGGTTCCAATCCCCTCCATGCATCATCAACCACCCAAAGGGTATACCCTGCAAGCCTTCCCCCTACACTACACCCCCATCCCCAGTCTTCAGCACACAGCCCCTCTCCCTCTCTGGATCTAAAGTCCCCAGCTATCGAGGTCCGGCCTCCACAACGGGGTGAGTACACGAAGGTGGGATGTCTGGAGAGGCGAGAGAGAAAGAAACACTCGGAGACCAGAATGGATACAACCTGACAGGCAGATAGTCCTGATGCCAAGAATGCATGCAGAACTAACTCCACCTTAGACTTTTATTCTCATTTCTTGAGGAAATCAGTTACAGAAAAGAAACTATAGGCATTCACTAAAAAATGTGGTTATTCATTTGTGACAAACCCTAATGATTCACGGAAATTCTTTAAACATTTCTCTAAGAACATCATGATTCCTTTTAGACTAATCGAAGATCATTATCATGTAAAAGGTCAAGCAAGCAATTATACTTTGAAGGTTAACTTCTAGGTTCTCATGACCCAGGGAGGCTATGTGCGATCTTTCAAACATATGCTTTAATCAAAAATGGGTAAAAAGGAGAAACTTAAGAAACCGTCAGTTAAAAAAGCTAAAGCAGGCTTTTTCCAAAGATTCTAATTCTCCTTAAACATGTTGTAAACAAAAGGTACATATTTGTATTTGTGAATGCAAACAAGTAGTGTCCTAAACTTCTAATCTTTTCTTCTTTACTCTCAATCCTGGGGAAGGTTGTGGACAAACTCTGACTGCTCCTGAGAATGCAGAACCTTTTCTCTACATTTTTCAGCCTCATTTTGGATTCCAGAAACTCGGGGGCAATTTGGGGGGAGGTTGCCACTATTGTTCTAACTCATGTGGTCGGCCCAAGCAGCTTTTCCCCTAAATCATATTGGGAAGTTTCACTAGCTAACTTTAGAGAATACAGATGCGTAGGGCTGCAATTTGTGGTTTCTCAAAGGTGCCTAACATACTTTCAACAGTTAATCACAAGAGACTTTAGACTTTTTATAAAAAGGCTAAGTTATAATTTCTAAAGAAACTTAAGCTGCCTCTGTATATTTTACAGGCAGAAAATACATGCTTTTATTAATGAACAAGATTTCAGATACTTGGTTTTATTTGTCAAACTAATAATTCTTTCTTCCTTGCTGCTACAACTTCAGGGAAGGTGAAAAACAGGTTTTGAAGGTGAAAAGCAGGTGCGGTCTCACCTCTATATTCCTTTAACCCTGTTCCAGGTTCCATAGATATGACAATGTACACAGTCTTCGGGAGGAAGAAGAGCATCTGGATTAAACTGATTATACCCGGGAGCGGTTTGAGGGAGCTGCCGCCATTATCCTTTAATCAAATATTCCCAGAATTTACCATTCCATATCCTTAGGCAGTTTTCTCTAAAACGTTTACTCTTAATTCCAACACACCTATTCCTGTCCTTCCTGAGTCATTTGAGGAAGCTTTACTGCCTC
>NW_006412273.1:9870-10331 GCF_000296735.1 Chrysochloris asiatica
TTGCTATCATTAGAGACCATTTTCTCAGAAGCTAAAATTATTGGAGTTAGAAGCATAAAGGACAAGTACAGAATTAACAATATTAGAACCAGAGAGAATTAATTGTACAAAGGTAGCTAACCAGTGAGTTCACAAAGACCAATGAACCCAGGACTTCAGGAGGTCACTTCCTTGGCCCTCAGGGTCCATGGCCTCGCAATTCTAAGGAGGTCCCCCGAGTTTGGATTTTCGTCCATCTTGTCGCGGGGCCTCAGCTTCTCAGTACTTGCATATGTCCTAGACACCCAGCTGCTCCATTGCTCCATGTCATCGTCTCTGCCTCCACCTCAGGCATTGCTGCTTCTCTGGGTAGGGTCCCATTCTCGACTCTTCTCCGTTGATGGTCCTAGGGACTTCCGATCCTAGACTGGAAAGTGAATCACTCCTTTCCTTGCTATAAAACGTCTACCTTTACATTTCCA
>NW_006412274.1:0-567 GCF_000296735.1 Chrysochloris asiatica
CTCATGAACATAGATGAAAAATTCTCAACAAAATCCTAGCCAACGGAATTTAACATATCAAAAATTTATGCATCATGATTAAGTGGGATTCATTCCAGTATTGTTCAATATTAAAAACAAACAAACAAACATAATTCAGCATATAAATAAAACAAGGAAAAGAACCACATGAGTATGTATAGTAATCGATGCAGAAAAGGCATTAGACAGTATCCAACGTCCATTCTTTTGTTTTTCTTTCCCTATCTACTTTATTCTTCCCCCCGTCTTCTTCTAATGTATTGCCCTCCCCAACACCTGAACTATGATGATGTGCTCTACCCTGTGCTCTACTGTCCCCTCCCTCCCACCCTTGGTGATCAACAATTTTTTTTTTTTTCCCTTTTAGTATGGGTATCTTTTCTTAATCTTTCACAATAATGGTCTTATGCAATATTTGTCCTTTTGTGACTGACTAATTTCACTCAGCATAATGTCTTCAAGGTTCATCCTTGTTATGCATTGGCTTGCAGCTTCTTCATTATTCTTCAAGAGAGCATAATATCCCATTGTGTGACTGTACCAAAG
>NW_006412274.1:1821-3725 GCF_000296735.1 Chrysochloris asiatica
GTTGATCCAAGAAGAATGAAGTCCTTGACAACTTCAATCTTTTCTCCATTGATAAGAATGTTGTTTATTGGTCCAGTGGTGAGGAAAGTTTGTCATTGTTTTTCCATCTCTTTAAAGAACATCAATGGAATCTGGATTGGGATTGCATTATATATGTATATTGTGTTAGGTAGCCAATATTCATTCTTAATGAAAACATTCAAACAAGTAGGACTTTAAGAGAAATTCCTCAACATAATTAAGAACATATAGACAAATCAAACAGCCATAATTACTCTCAGTGGAGACACTGAAGGCATTCCCTTTGCCAACAGGAACTAGACAGGGATAGGGATGCACTTTATAACCACTCCTATTCAATATATTGTCTGAAGTCTTAGCCAGAACTATAAGGCAAGATAGGGAAATTAAAGTCATCCAAACCATCAAACACCACCAACATCACTACAGTTCTGATGTAGCACTGTAGGATAAATAATAGACTTTGAGGTTGGCTTGAACCACAAGGTTGGAGGTTCAAACTCACCAGTAACTCCTGGGAAACATTAGACAGGGTTGTTATGAGTCAAAACTGACTTGACATCACTTAATAACAATGACAACATCACTTTTTGAGTCCTGGTGTGGCACTTTAGACCAATAAGGCCAGTCTGACCTGCAAGTTTGACAGTTTAAACTCATCAGCCACTTCTCAGAAACCCTATACAGGGTTGCCATGGTTGGAACTGATTCAACGGCACTTAACAGCAGCAGCAGCAAATTGGCAAAGAGGAAATAAAACTCTATTATCAAGTGATATAATCTTATACTTAGAAAATCCCAAAGACTCAGCAAGAAAATTATTGGAATTCATTGAAAAGTGGTAAGGTATAAGATCAATATAAAAAACTCAGTTGGATTTTCTATACTAATTAAGACAACTCTGTAAAGGAAATTAGGAAAATAATACCATTCCATTTATTTATTCCTAAATGTTTAGGAATAAATCTAACCAGAAAAACAAAAGACTTATACAAAGAAAACTACGAAACACTACTACAAGCAACCAAAAGAGATTTTTCGAAAATGGAAGAATGTACCATGCTCATGGATAGGAAGACTTAACATTGTGAAAATGTCAATACTACCCAAAGCAATATATAGATATAATGCAATCCCAATACAGAATCCAACATTATTCTTTAAAGAGATGGATAAAATAATCCTGAACTTTGGAGAGGAAAGAGACCTCAGATTAGCAAAATATTGTTTAAAAAGAACAAAGTTGGAGGCCTCACACTCCCTGATCTCAAAAATTACTATATAGTCACAGTGGTCAAAATAGCCTGGTACTGGTACAACAAAAGATACATAGGTGAGTGGAACCAAATTGAGGACCCAAAAGTACATCCATTCACATATAGTCAACTGATCTTTGACAAAGGCACAAATCACAATATATGGGGAGGAGATAGTCACTACAACAAATGGTGCTGGCAAAACTGGAAATCTTTTTGCAGAAGAATGAAATAAGACCATACCTCACACCATATACAAAACCAAACTCACATGGATTAAAGACCTAATGTAAAACACAAAACTATAAAGATCATCAAAGAAAACTAAGGACAAAATAGGGACTCTAATATGCTATCAAGTCTCCTTCAAGATGGCTGACCGAGCACACGTGTAGTGAGGAGCTTGGTTAACAACAACACGGAACACCAGGCCAAGAGGGCTCACAAGATAGTGTTGGAACTCTGAAACAAATATAAAGGTATGTTTGGAGAATCGGAGGGTTTACAGCTGGGGAATTTGAAGGGAATCCAGAAATCCATTGTTTTCTGGATCAAGACACTCAGCTGTTCCAGGAGCCGCCATCTTGGGAGAGAACATCTTGATTGTATCAGGATTGATAGTATCAG
>NW_006412274.1:6640-8140 GCF_000296735.1 Chrysochloris asiatica
CGCTATGAGTTGGTTCCGACTCGATGGCACCCGAAAACAACAACAACAATACACTATCAAACACTAGAAAATGAGGGACAAACTTACATGTTCTAATACACTATCAAACAGTTTAAAAACTCCCCTCCTTCCCACAGCAATTGACAAGCCATGGGAGACCCTTGCGTGAGGCAGATCAAAATCAAAACCAGTGTAATGAAGCTATTAGTCAAACAAAAAGTGATGTATGAAAATAAACAAAACAACAAGAAGAAGAGATTAAAAAAATAAAGGCTGAAGATGGTGAAAATGATGCCATTAAAAAGCAGGCAGAGATCTTACAAGAGTCATGGATGATGATCCCAGATTGCCAGCACAGGTTGGAAGCTGCATATACTGATCTTCTGCAGCTGAAAGTGAAAAAGAGTTGGTTGAAGCTGAGGAATTTAAAGAAGCACATTCAGTACTGGATTCAGTGAAGTTGGAAGCCTGACATTTTTCAGGATGGGTTTTTTTTGCCTTAAATCCTGGGATCCATTCCACAGTTCATTATTTTTGACCACTGCTGTGTTATGTTCAAGTAGAATGCAAATGGGATTCTTTTTATGCAGTTTGTCTAATAAAACAGTTTCTTTTATTAAAAAACAAAAATTAAAAAAAACAAACAAAAAACAAGCCACAGGCAGTAGATAAAATAAATGACTGGGACCTCCTAAAAATTAAAAACTCATGTGCATCAAAATATTTCAATAAAAGAGTAAAAAGGGAGCCCACAACCCGTGAGAAAATTTTTTGCAATGACATATCAGACAGAGGACTAATATCTAAAATTTATAGAAATCTACAACTCCTCTACAATAAAAAGACAAATATCCCAATTATAAAATGGGCACAGGACAAGAACAGACACTTTACCAAGACAGCCAACAAATATATTAAGAAGTGTTCACCATCATTAGCCATTGTTGTTGTTATGTCCCCTGGAATAGGTTCTGACTCATAGCAACCCTGTACAGGGTTTCTGAGCTGTAAATCTTTCTTTATAGGAGCAGAAAGCCTCATCTTTCTCCCCTGGAACAGCTGGTAGTTTTGAACTGCTGACCCTGAAGTTAACAGCCTGATTTGTAACCACTATGCTACCAGAGCTCCTTTCATTAGCCATTGGAGAGATGTAAATCAAAACAACAATGAACTTTTACACACCAACTTTTACAGTGAAGTTAAAAAAAACCAGAAAACACCAAATGCAGATGAGGATATGAAGAGATTGGGACCCTCCTGCATTGCTGGTGGGACTGTAAAATGGTTCAACCACTCTGGAGAATGGTATGGTAAGTCCTCAGAAAGGTGGAAACAGAAATACCTTATGACCCAATAATCCCTCTGCTGGGGATGTATACCCACAAAACATATGAACTAGGATACAAGTAGATATATGCACACCGATGTTCATCAAAGCACTACTTACAATAGCAAAAAGATGGAGAGAGCCTAAGTGCCCAACAACGGAAGAATGAATAA
>NW_006412274.1:8968-9791 GCF_000296735.1 Chrysochloris asiatica
GGCTGCTAACCTCAAGGTCAGTGGTTTTAAACTACCAGCTGTTTCAAGTGAGAAACATGAAGCTTTCTTCTCCTGTAAAGATTTACAGCTTTGGAAACCCTATGAGTTGGAACCAACTCCACAGCACACCACCACCACCACCACCACCATGTGTATATGTATGTGTGTATATATGTCCTACAGATATACAAGAGTGTGAAAGAGGATATCGGTACCTGAGTATTTACCTTTCCTACAAACACCATTGTGAATGTGGTGGTGCGTGCATACAGAGAGCAAATGGTGAAAACTTCTTAGATATTATTAAGCATCTTAAGCCAATGGAGGCTCAGGACCATAGTTTAGGGGACTTCATGGTCAACTGGCACAAGATAGTACACCGAGACAGTGTTCTATGTTCTCCTTTAATGAGTAGCTTCTGGGATATTAAAAGCTAATGAGTGGCCATCTAAGATGCAGCTATTGGTCTTCATGTGCGGAAAAGAGAGGAGTGACAAGAATTGAAAATGTTAGGAATCAACTAGTCAAGTGGACTAATGGAACATGTGAACATCAGTCTCCACGATCTTGAGACCGGAAGAACTAGATGGTGTCCTGCTTCTACTACCAGCTGCTCTGAATGGGATCACATTAGAAGGTCCTGGATAGAGAGGCATAAGTATGGAATAAAACTCAAGATTCTTAAAAACAGAAACTGGGCTTACTGGTCAAAAGGAGACTTGTGGAACCCAAGACTGTGGCCCTCGACCACCCTTAAGGTCGGGAATGGAACACACCTTCTTCTTTTTTTTTTTTTTTAAGTTTTTATTGTGAATTATGTGTT
>NW_006412274.1:9891-10616 GCF_000296735.1 Chrysochloris asiatica
TAGTCGATCACAAAAGGAAAGATATTTTATGAGGCCATTATTATAAAAGCCTAAGAAAATGTTTCCAGATGGAAAGAAACATTCTTTGATGGTTACCAGGGCTAAGAAGGAAGGGAGAGTAATTCACAAGCTAGAGGGTAGACACATGTTAGCTTGGGTGTTGTGGAGGGCACTATACAAGAAGGGGGAGGGCAATACCCAAGAAGAGAGAGGGTTGCAGAAGAATAAAGAAGATAGGTAAAGACACAGGAAAGCAGGTATGGTCTAAAGGGAATAGAGGTAAATAGGGATATATACACAACCCTGGAACAACAGCTTTCTGGGCCTAGATACATGGAATGAGACACAGATATATGAGCATTTGAAAGAGAAAAAAAGAAACATTCTTTGATGGTTCCCAGGGGTGGGAGGGGAGGGAAAGTAGTTCACTGGTTATAGAGTTGTAGACATATGCTAATTTGGATGTCGCAGAGGGCAATATATAAGAAAGGGAAGGGTAATATACACAAAGAGGGAGATTGGCAGAAGTATGATGAAGACAGGTAAAGACAAAGGGAGCATATAAGAGCTAAAGGTGATGGAGATAAATAGTGATATATACATATATACAACACAGGAACACCAATACTCTGTGAGTAGGTACACAGACACAGACAAATGATGAATTATTATAGGAAGAAGAAATATATATGCTTATGCACACACACACAAATACATGTACATAA
>NW_006412275.1:0-1348 GCF_000296735.1 Chrysochloris asiatica
CCATGGCACAAAAGTATCCTTTTGTTAGAAGACACCCAAATGAAACAAATACAGTGTATTGCTCATAGCATTTGTGTGCAGCTATCCAATGAACTTAGAGACATGAACACATGTGATTTGGAATAAATCCAAGAAATATAAAAATGAACTCAGTAAATATAAATTTTTTATTTACCCTACTGTATATATCATGATGTGCTGTGGAGGTGTTCTGACTTATAGTAACCCTGTACAGGGTTTCCAAGGCTATAAATCTTTACAGGAGCAGAAAACCTCATCTTTCTCCAGTGGAACAGCTGGTAGTCTTGAACTGCTGACCTTAAGGTTCCAGCCAGATTTATAACCACTACACTACCAGTCCTTATGTGGTGCTGTGGGCTAATGCGCTGTATTGCAAAGTCATTTGAACCACAAGTTCAGGGTTTCAAACTTACCAGCGGCTCCTTGGAAACCCTATACAGGGTTGCTGTGGGTCAGAACCAACTTGACAGCACTTCACAACAATAACGGCAACTTTATATATAAACAAACTCATATATATATATACATGCTCTAGATAGATATATATGTGTGTGTGTTGTTGTTGTTAGGGGACATAGAGTCAGTTCCAACTCATAACAACCCTATGCGCAATAGAACTAAACACTGTTGGGTCCTGTGCCATCATTACAGTTGTTACACTTGATCCTGTTGCTGCTGCTCCATCAATCCATCATTGGAGTCTTGCTGGTTTTCACTTACCCGGCACTTTACCAAAGTTCTTTACCAGTGACTGATCTCTCCTGATAACATGTCTGAAGTATGAAACACGATGCCTCACTATCTGGATTCTCAGGAGCACTTTGGACATACTTCTTCCATCAATGATTTGTTTATTCTTCTGGCAATCCATGGTACTTTCAATATTGTTCTCCAACACCATAATGCAAATGCACTGATTATTCTATGGTTTTCCATATTAATTGTCCAAGTTTTGCATGCATTTGAGGCTATTGAAAACATCACGGTTTGGGTGAGACACACTTTAATCCTCAAACAGATATTTTTGTCCCAAACACTTCAAACAGGTCTTGTGTAGCTGCATGCAACATGTTCTTTTATTTCTTGACTGCAGGATCCATGACTTTTGATTGTGGACCCAAGCAAAATGAAGTCTTTGACAACTTCAGTTCTTTCTCGACATACCGTAATGTAATTTATTGGTCCAGTGGTATGTTTTTATGTTTTCTTTACATTGAGGCATAATCTATACTGAAGGCTGTGATCTTTGATCTTCATTTGTTAGTATTATCTCCTCTTTATTCTCAGAAAGCAATATTGTGTCATCTGTGTATCAGAATGTTAATGA
>NW_006412275.1:2479-4406 GCF_000296735.1 Chrysochloris asiatica
CAGGTTTCTGACTGAATTGTAAGGGGCTGTCCATATATTACTCCTGTCCATGTGTTGCTAAACCACTTTTGAATTATATTCAGCAAAAGTTTGTTTGCATGTGACATTAATGATATTGTCTGATGATTCCACATTCCCTTGGGTCATGTCTCTTTGGATTGGACACAAATATGGGTCTCTTCCAATCAGGTGGCCAAATAGCTGTCTTCCAAATTTCTTGGAATACATGAATGAGTGAGTGTCTGTAGTGCTGCATCTGTTTGTTGGCACATTTCAATTTGTATTCCATCAATTCCTGGGATCTTGTTTTTTGCCAATACCTTTAGTGCAACTTGAACTTCTTCCTTCAGTATCATTGGCTCTTAATCAAATGCTACCTCTTGAAATCATTAAACAAAGATCCTTTTTTTCGGTATAGTGAATCTGTGTATTTCTTCCATCTTCTTTTTGATGCTTTCTGCATCGATCAATATTTTGTCCAAAGAACCCTTCAGTATTTCAAGTTGAGACTTGAATTTTTTTCTTCAGGTCTTTCACCTTAAGAAATGCTTAGTGTGTCTTTGCCTTTTTGGTTTTCTAACTCCGGATCTTTGCACATTTTGTTTTAATATTTGACCTTGTTTTCTGGAGCAAGCATTTGAAATATTCTGTATAACTCTTTCACCTCTACATTTCTTTCATTTGTTCTATGCTGGAGAGCAAGTTTCAGAGTCTCTTCTGACATCTACTTTGGTATTTTCTTTCTTCTTTGTCTTGTCTTTTCTTTTCTTTTTTTTTTTTTTGTATGGTATACTCACATTTATTTTAAAACCAATAATATATAAGATGATTTTGTTTATGTGTATAAATGAGCTTGGTGATACCCAAGAACTATAACAGTGGTCTGAGTCCTAGATAAAAGAACGAAGAAGATCAGGGACATGTCCAGGAGTGGCTTTCACTTTTCATCTCTTCCCTTCTCCAGTGTTTTAATTTTAGATGAAAACATGTATTATTAAAAAAGCAAACTAATAAAAGGAAAGATAAAAGACCTCTAAGTGACCTAAGTGGCAAAGAAGATGCCAGTGAAATTTGAATACATGGTAAGAACACATTTTATGCATTACTTCTTAACCTATTAATATTTAGGCCACTTCCACTGTGACCTTCAATGGCATAAAAAATAAACTGAAACCTTAATGCTGTGTGTACAGTAGGCTTAGTTCATACAGATTATTACTTACCCTGCAACCCCACAAATGGTCAGAATTTTAATAGCAGACTTTTTGCTGAAAAATCACACAAACCACTTATTCAGCCCACCCTCTGCCCCACCAATCATTCCCCTAAACACAAATATACAAGATACTTACAATTAATTTGAGTGATTAAGAGATAACTTAATTCACCCTGTTACAACTATACTTACACACTGGGACAAACTGGAGCATTTATCTGCCACTCATCTTAGACTCCATGACCACCAAGTGAAAATCCAAACTGAGCTGACGAAACTACAAAATGACTTACAAAATGAGCTGAAGAAACTATTCACCTCCAGGATTGGATGGAAGCAGGAACAAAATAATGCTTCATTATCTAAATGAGCAAACAAGTTTACTAGAAATGATCAATAATAACTTTTTTTTTCAAGTTATAGTACACAGTTCAACATAGTATCATCCTGATCTTCAGTCAGGTACTCTGTGAAACTGTTTCACATTCATTTTGTCTGCAATCTCTTGGGATAAAGTGTCACAAAGTACCAAATGTGAACTCTCCTCTGTTATGGTACCAGCAGGAAACCAGGAGGTCTTTAAATTGAGAAACAGGGAGAGAGCCTTTTCCTTCACTTTGATGAGCAAATTTCACCCAAATCACCTTCTCTCCACAACCCCCAGAATTACAGTGTTAAAGTAGAACAAAATCATCATAAAAACATAAAAAA
>NW_006412275.1:5849-6842 GCF_000296735.1 Chrysochloris asiatica
TTTTTCCTTCTAGAAAATCATGTGTATTAAATTTAAGTAACTTCTAAGAATTTCTAAAATTTATATCCCTGGTGTGCAATGGTAGGATAAGCACTGGGCTGCTAATTGCAAAGTTGGCAGTTCAAACTGAACTTGGAAATACTATGAGTAGGAACAGACTCCATGGACTTAACAACAACAACATCCATATGAAAGTGTTCCTTTTGGAGTACTTTTCTGAACATCATTCATATATAGCAGAAATGTGCTATCTTCTCTAAAATGTGTTGTTATTCAATAAACTACATTTATCACAGTAAAAAAAAAAAAATTGGTTCTTAGCAAAGAAAGCCTATAAAGGCAAATCACTTCATTCAACGTTCAACCCAGAAATTCAACAACAAATCAAGTCCACAGTCTTATTGGCAAAACTAATATACAATATCTCTAAGTCACCATGCTCAAGAGTAAAAGCGAGGCATGTTCCATTTTTATAGTTTACTGGAATTTTACGTGTCCAATTCATGATTTAAAATCTCTAGGTTTTCATTCTTTCAAACTGTCTGAAGACACAGTGTGCCACAGACTTAAGACTTCCTTTTCTCCCTCTATTTTCTTCAAACAGAAACATTTCTCAAGTGTTTAAAATTCCTAGAAGGGTTTTTTGTTTTTTCAGAGGTAGACAATCCTTTGAAATAGTTAGAAGCCATCAGGCCTCTGAAGCAAGTGGAGAGGAAGAGAAAAAAGCTGAAACACAAGGCTCATCTGGTAAGTTTTACATTAATCATTACAAGCTGGACAGTACAAGAATGTGAATTTTTTCACTCAAAATCTGTGTATTTGTGTGGAAACGAGTACTTAGCTGTCCCACCACAGCTTTCTTATAGTGGGGCTGTCAGGGAAGCCTTGATTAAAGAGTAGGATTTGTCAACCTATCAGATGTAAACTTCTAGGCACTCAGTTCATTTCAGTCATGCTCTAGTTTGTCTTTAGTCTGTTCCAGTTCACCTTTCA
>NW_006412275.1:7757-8793 GCF_000296735.1 Chrysochloris asiatica
CTTCCTCTTTGTTTCCAACTTCACATTCCAATCACCAGTAATTATCAATACATGTTGATTGTGTGTTTGATCAATTTCAGACCTAAGTATTTGGTAGACTTCTACAATGTCATTATCACTAGCTTTATTGGTTGGTTCGAGAGTTTAATTGATAGTGACATTAATTGGTTTTCTTTGTAGACATATGGATAGTATCCTATCACAGACAGCAAGCAGCATTGCACTTCAAGATGGATCTTGAAATGTTCTTTTTTTTACAATAAATGTGATGCCATTCCTTTTCAATATACCATTCCTGGCATAGTGAACTATGAGATATTCAATAGTAAAATATTGTCATATACAAAATGACCAATGTCAGTACATTACTGCTCATTAATATCTAGGATATCAATGTTTATGTGTTTCATTTTATCTTTGACAGCTTTCAATTTTCCTAGATTCATACTTTGTACTTTCCGTGGCCCAATTGTTAATGGGTGTTTGCACTTTATCTCCTTATTTTGAGTTGTGCTCCATCAACAAATGAAGGTCCCAAAAGCTTTACTCTATTCACGTCATCACGATCAACTCTACTTTGAGATAGCAAATCTTCCCGTCTTATATTTATTGCCTTCCACCTGAGGGGCTCATCTTTTGGCAAAATAGCTGATAATATTCTGTAACTATTAATCATGTTTAATATTATTCAATATTCTGGGGCTATGTGACAGTGTTTTTCTGTTATTCATGATGGTTTCAATGGCCAATTACCTGGAAGTAGTTTCCCTCTCCTTGTTCTGAGTCTGTCTTAATATGGAAGTTCAGCTGACACCTGTCCACCATGGGTGACCAGCATTCCAAATACTGGCACCATAGCTCCCAGCATCACAGCAACATGCAAGCCTCACAGTGCAACAAACTGACAGACAGTAGTGGATTTTTGGTCTAGTTGTTAGGGTTTTCACATTGAGGTACAACCCGTACTGAGAGTTATAGTCATTGATCTTCATCAGTAAGTATTTCATGTCCTCTTTGCTTCCAGAAAGCATGGTTG
>NW_006412276.1:0-675 GCF_000296735.1 Chrysochloris asiatica
TTCTCACCAAATTTCAGGCATGTCTTATTTTGGATGGAGTATAGCTTTTATCTATTATTTCATCCTGTAAAAACATGTGAAGACAACGTTCATTCAGTGCCAGAGGAAGAACAGAGACCTTGTTTATAAACTGCTCCAGGCCTTGCTTCCTTTCCTCAATAAAACTGTCATCAAATATTCCATCATCTCCTCTAAAAGGAAATTGATGCAAAAATGCTTTTCCAGTGAGTGGGGGAACTACAACCTTGCTCTCTCTTTCTAATTCACTTCTCAGCCATTCAAAGTCACTGTATCTTCTTCTAACAGTAGATTCCTTCAGCTTGAATATAGGAAGATTTGTCTTGACCCTGATTTCATAGGTAGTGAAACGGCCCCTGCCAACCCCCACGGTTTGGGGGTTGCTGACATCGATCTCGAGGAAGTTGCTGGGCGGCCCATAGGGGTCATTCAGGTTCTGCGGCTTGGTGATCAGCCATCAGGTGTCAGCCACCGTTTCCACCATATCGCTGTTGCAGCCGCCGCCGCCGCCACTGGCTCCCTCTGCCCCCTCTGCCCCTCCGCGCTCACCAACGCCGCCACTGTCGCCCGCCACCGGGACCAGAAAGGTCATCTTTTAAGGTGAATAATCCTGTTACACTATTTGTTGTTGTTGTTAGGTGCCATCGAGTCAGCACC
>NW_006412276.1:6269-6711 GCF_000296735.1 Chrysochloris asiatica
TGGAGAGAAGCAAGGTCAATCATTGACCTCTCCAGCCATATTGTCTGCCCAGGGCATGCAGGGACATGGCCTCGCCCTCCAATCAGCCTTCTTATGACTCTCTTGTCATTCACTGGAAGACCTGGTACCAGCATTGCACAAGCATCAGAACAAAGGAAATTCTCCATTAAAGGTCTTACCACATTTCTGTCCTTACAAAGCCAGAAATAGGACACTGTGTGTGGCACCTGTATCCTCCACACGGAAGATTGAAAATTTTGTGGGCAGGAAGAGTGTTTCAGTGTGTGCACCATAAAGCCAGGAACACTGGATGCTCTAGGAACAGCTTAAACTGAGGAGAACAGACTCCATCCTCTCCCCTAGCCTACCTAGACCCTGAGTTTTGTACCCAGAATTCTTCCTGAGTCTCATTCAGAGCTCAGTGCTGGCCTCTCCCCCCTCT
>NW_006412277.1:0-3928 GCF_000296735.1 Chrysochloris asiatica
ATGGCACCTGACAACAACAACAAGGTGGAGAGTCAGAGAGAAAGAGGAAGACCCCCAGCGTGATGGATTGGCAAAATGGCAGCATCAGTGGGCTCAAGCATGGAAACAATTGTGAGGTTGTCCCAGGACTGGACAGTGTTTTGTTCTGTTGTGCATAGTGTCACTATGAGTCAGTAGTGGCTCGATGGCACCTAACAACAACAAAACACTCACCAAAATAGAATATAGAACATTGTCTTTATGTACTATGCTGTGGCAATTGTACCAATGGTGTTCTCTAAGCCCCCAGGCTCAGCTACTCATTGCCTTAAGATGTTTGATATTATCTAGTTTTCATCATTTTGCCCACTGTATGCACCACCACATTCACAATGGTGTTTGAAGGAAAGGTAAATACTCAGGTACCAATTTCCTCTTTCATACTCTTATTGTCCTTATTGCCCCTTTGTGGGACATATATATGTATGCATACATATACATATATATGCATAAATACATACATAAACATATACACACATTCTAATCTTCCCATAATCATTCAACATGTGTTTCTGTTCATTTATCTACCCACAAAGTACTGTTGTTCCAAGGTTGTATATATAGCACTATTTACATTTATCCCCTTTAGCTCTTGATACTCCCCAGTGTGTTCACCTATCTTCATGATGCTTCTGCCATCCTACCTCTTTTTGTATATTGCCCATCCCTTTCTTTTATGTTGCCCTCCCTGCTACCTATGTTAGACTTTATCTACCCTATAACTTTCCCTCCCACCCCTAGCAACCATCAAAAAATGTTCTTTTTTCTTTATAACTCTTATATATTTCTGAGATATATCTGTCTCACTCTACCTCCCTTATCCATTCAGCCTATGTTTCAATCCATGTATTTATGCCCAGAATACTGTTGTTCCAGGTTTGTAAATATATCATTATTTATGTTTATCACCTTTAGCCCTTACATATCTTCCTGTGTCTTCAACTATCTCCATTATTTTTCTGCCACCTTCCCCTTCTTGTATATTACCCTCCCTGTCACTCAAGCAAACCTGTGTCTACCCTGTAGCCAGTGAATTGTTCTTCTTCCCTCCTCCCACCCTTGGTAACCATAAAAGTTTTTTTTTTTTTTTTTAAGTATGGAACCTTTTCTTAACCTTATACAACAATGGTCTATTACAATATTTGTCCTTTTGTGATTAATTGATTTCACTCAGCATAATGTCCTCTAGGTTCATTCAAGTTATGAGGTGTTTCACTGATTCATCGTTGTTCTTCAGTGTTGCATAATATTTCATTGTGTGTTTGTACCAAAGCCATGACGACTCCAGGGATTGATGGAATTTAAATTGAAATGCTTCAACGAACTGGTGCCATACTGGAGGCATTCACTCATCTATGTCAATAAATTTGAAAGATAGCTACCTGGCCAACTGATTGGAAGAGATCCATATTTGTGCCCATTCCAAATAGAGGTGATAAAATAGAATGCAGAAATCACCAAACAATACAGCCTTCAGTATGGATTGCTCCCCAATTTAAAGCAAACAAAAATTTACTGGACCAATAAATAACATCATGATAAATGGAGAAAAGATTGAAGTTGTCAAAGACTTCATTTTGCTTGGATCCATAACCAGCACTCATGGAAGCAGCAGTTAAGAAATCAAAAGTTGCATTGCATTAGGCAAATCTGCTGCAAAAGACCTCTTTAAAGTGCTCAAGACCAAAATGTCACTTTGAAGACTAAAGTGCATCTGATCCAAGCAATGGTGTTCTCAACTGCCTCATGTGCATGTGAAAGTTGAACAGTGACTAAGGAAGACAGCAGAAGAATCAATGCATTTGAATTATGGTATTGGTGAAGAATATTGAAAGTACCATGGACTCCCAGAACAACAAACCAATCTTTGTTGGAAGAAGTACAGCCAGAATGTTCCTTGGTGGTGGTGCACCGTGGAGTCAGTTCTGACTCATAGCAACCCTGTATAGGGTTTCTGAGGCTGTAAATCTTTATGGGAGCAGAAAGCCTCAACTTTCTCCCATGGAGCTGCTGGTTTCAAACTTCTGACCAACTTGTAATCACGATGCTACCAGAGATCCTTAGAAGCTAGCATGGTGAGACTTCGTCTGTTGTACTTTGGAAATGTTGTAATGAGGGACCTGTCTCTTGAGAAGGACATCACACTTGGTAAAGTGGATGGTCATCAAAAAGGAGGAAGGCCTTCATTGAGAAGGATGAACACAGTGACAGCATCAATGAGCTCAACCATATCAACAATTGTGAGGATATGCAAAACCAGGCAGTGTTTCATTCTGTTGTGCATAGAGTCACTATGAGTCATAACTGACATGACAGTGCTTAAAAACAAGAACATGATTATTGTGGGAGTTCTTGGATAGTATAAATAATTAACACACTCAGCTGCTAATTAAGAGCTTGAGGGTTAGAGTTCACCTAGAGGCTCCTTG
Organism: Chrysochloris asiatica; assembly: GCF_000296735.1. Lineage (NCBI taxonomy): Eukaryota > Metazoa > Chordata > Mammalia > Afrosoricida > Chrysochloridae > Chrysochloris > Chrysochloris asiatica. Next base: position 2,469 of record NW_006412277.1, read on the forward strand.
GAAGAAAGATCTGGCAGTCTACTTACAAACACTCAACATCGAAAACCCTATAAAGTATAGATTCACTCTCTGATACACATGGGTTCACCATTCATTGGCATCAACTTGAGGATGTCAACTGGTTTTGATGATTACTGTGAGAATTAAAGTACAATGAGACTAAGCCATATACCACAGAACCTGAAACAGAGCAAATGCTCTTGAAACGTTAGTCTTTATTACCTCATAAAAAAGGCTTAATTAAGCCAAAAGCTAAAGAAATCAATGTATAGATCATTCTTTCATTTACCAGACATTCAAAAGACAGATCTTCAAAGTCAGGTCTGGTGATCTGATTTGTGTTGTGTGGGAGAATTGGAGAAAACTGCAATAACTTTCACTAAACACCTAAGATGAGCCAAATATTTTGAAAAATATGTTTCTCATTTAATGTTTGCAACAGTCATAGAATTATTTTCCCCCTTCATACATGAGATCCCAGGCTAAGAGAGGTTTAGTTACATTAGAAAGATTGTATGTGTAATCAGCGCTATGTGACTCCAAAACCTGAGAATAAAATAGTCTTTATTCCTTCCAGAACATGTTGTTCAGCAGGCAGACAGACACGCAAAGCTGTATCTACATTCAAAGTGCTGTAATAGTGGCTTGTACTGGGTGCTTGGAAGCACAGAGCAGGGAAGGATGAACTCTGGGACGTAAGAAAGAAGGTAATCCTTTTTACAGAAATAAATGCTAATAGTGAGGCTTCAATCAGGAATAAGGCAAGGGACTTTTACTGGTAGAGAGGGATTAAGAGAGGCCTTTTGGGCTCCTTCAGATTAGAGGGAGGCCTTTTTGGATTTCTTAAATCAGTATGAGTGAGTGTGCCTTTTAGATCTAACATTACAGTTGCAGCAAGTTTTATTATTGCAGACAAAGAAACTATTTTTAAAAAGACCAGATTATATTCTTTACTTGATCTAAAGTGGTGGAGGTTGCATATAAATGAAATCTGTCTGAATCAGAATCAGCTCTACCTTTTTGGGCTTTGGAATCTAACCTAAAAATAATAGATCATGACCTTTTGGTATTAGTACCTGCTGTGTGCACAGGCCAGAAATCGTAACTGGAGAAAAGTAGAAAGTCTTTGTGTAATCTTACACACACCTACTTTGAGCATGCATAACCAATACAGGTATATTACTTTTATTTATTATTATTATTTTATTTTTTTTTTTAAGAATGGTGAGCTTTATCTTATATTCTTAGGATATATTATCAGTAGAGACCAGTCCCTGGAGAACGCCATCGTACTTATTTAAGTAGAAGGTCAGTAGACAAAAGAAGACCCTCAATGAGATGGATTGAGAAAACGACAATGGATTTACATAGAGCAATGATTTTGAGGATGGCACAGGGTCAGGCAGTGGTTTGTTCTGTTGTGCATAGGGTCTTTATGAATCAGAATAGACTCAATGGCA